>NC_085869.1:4870947-4885947 GCF_034702125.1 Engraulis encrasicolus | reverse complement strand
ATAAACATTTTAGGCCGTGCATATGTGTGTATCTTTATGTATGTGCGTTTACATCTCTCTCTCGCTCTCTCTCTCTCTCTGTGCATGTGTGTGCATGTTGTGTCTGTGTGATAATTGTTGGGATGGGTGGAGCAACATGTCAACCAAATCTTTATAAAACAACTTCTTTCCAAGCCCTTGTAACTTGCTCTTAAAATAAGTTTCCAGACCAGAAAGTCAAATGTAACAGTTTGTTGTTGAAGTCAGCCAATAAAATGGTTCACCAACACTGAAAGAAACACAGCTGTCTTCTCAGTTTAGTTTCCAGATGATCAGAGAGAAGTCTATGAAATGTCTCTCAGAGGTAATCAAAGTCTCTAGACTCCAAACTTCTCAGTGTGTGTGTGTGTGTGTGTGTGTGTGTGTGTGTGTGTGTGTGTTTAAACTTCACTCAGGCTAATTCATTAACTGGATTAAAGTGACTCCTGTGTGACCAAAGCTGCCGCCTTCGTCGCCTCAACCTTGATATCACACTGAATTACTGAGTAATTAAAATAAATGACAACAGACAGTTGAACGCTGAGAGAGAGATAGAGAGAGAGAGAGGGGGGGGGGATAGAGGCAGAGCAAGAGAGAAAGAGTGATAACAGATATGGAGAGAGTCAGAGGAGAGAACGGGAGTCGTGGGAGTAAATCTAAAAGAAAATGAGAGTCACACAGAGAGATTAAACAGAAAATGAAATGACCTTGTGGCCTTGTTGTCATATCAATAAATGAGTTTGACCTGTGGAAATCTGCAGCGCATTACTGAAAACTGCCACTGACTGATGTGGCTCTGAGATGTACCCTCATTTCTCACCCGCCATTATGTCCACTAACGCTGGGCTGGAGTTTAATCTTTTCAAGCCTAGTGTTTTTCCATGATGAATTCTGTTTGGATTTGTAAAGAGAGAGAGAGAGAGAAAGAAACATCTATCAGAATAAAAAGCAACATGCAGTGACTTAATGAGTAATAAAACTAAATGACAACTAACAGTCGAACAGAGAGAGAGAGAGAGAGAGAGAGAGAGAGAGAGAGAGAGAGAGAGAAAGTAAAAATGAAGGAGAAAAGGAATGTCACACAAAGACTTTAAACAGAAAATGAAATGACCTGGTGGCCTTGTTGTCATATCAATAAATGAGTTTGACCTGTGGAAACCTGCAGCGCATTACTGAAAACTGCCACTGACAGGCGTGGCTCTGTGATGTACCCTCATTTCTCATTCTCACCCGCCATTATCTCCACCAGTGCTAAAACTAAAGCTGGGCTGGAGTTTAATCTTTTCAAGCCTAGTGTTTTCCAATGATGAATTCTGTATGGATGTGTAAAGAGAGAGAGAGAGAAAGGGAAAGAGAGAGAGAGAGAGAGAGAGAGAGAGAGAGAAAGAAACATTTCTCAGAATAAAAAACAACATGCAGTGACTTAATGTTCAGTTTGTTGCCCAACTTTTCTCACTGCTTTAATACATAATATTTTGCACCGCAGTTCACCTGAGGACATTTTGAATGTCCTTAAAAGACCCAACCCACCTTCTTAAACCAAAGGGCGAGGAGTTCCCTCATGCAAGTCAAAAAGAGATTTGATTTCTGTGGGCTTTCATTCATTTTTGGGCACTGGTCTGCCACATCGTCTGTCTTCCTTAAAAAGAAGTCCATCCTTGAAATGAAAAAAAGAGAGAACCATCTAAAAAGAAAACAAAAACATGCATCTTAAAGTCTGAAGGAGTCAATAGAAAAGTCTAAACGTCCATAGAAATGGTTGTGGCAATAAAACATAAATCATTCATGGGGAAATTAAACATCACTCACAGGAATGTATCATTGATCTATATAGGACATTGCTATGACAACCAAATATGTTTATTAAACTCGTAAATGATAGCACTCTTTGTTCGTCTTTCAAAGACGAGCTCAAAACTATTGAGCTCCACACAGGTGGTGTATCCAAAATATGAAGCATAAAACAAATGTCACTAGGGTATGTCTAAACCTATAAGCTTATTTTGTTGTTTTAACAATACTGTGAAACAAAGCTGTCATGGATCTGATTTGCAGACTGTGGGGAGGGTGTATTTGCCCTGGTGGTGTTTTATTGGGTTCGGTTAAGCCCAAACACCTCCAATTTCCCAATATCTTAACAATGCCTCTGTGGTGGAGCTTTACATTCATGCTTTATTGCCTCAATCCACAGACTGCTTAATCTGATCGGTGTTCTGTGGACATGGAGGCCTCAGCGGACTGAAATAATCAAACAGGGTTTTACAATGTTTTAAGCTGTGTATGTGTACTAAAATTATCAGACTAAACCCTCACACACACACGCACACGTGAACACACACACACAGGCATGCACACACACACACACACACACACACACACACACACACACACACACACACACACACACACACACACACACACACACACACACACACACACACACACACACACACACACACACACACACACAAACACATTAACAAATTACTCCTACATCATAAATATCAGCATAGCAAAAAGCAGTGTGAGGTCGCTGAAAATGCTTTTAAAGACCAGCACACATCTAACAGGCTTTTAGACATGCGGAAGCTGCAACGGGAACGAGATATAGGCCTACTGCAGCCTAATAACAGCTAAGAGCACAAATGACAAGTGCTTTCTCTCAGCAGTTGATTGCAATTACATTACAAAACATGATATTACACAACAGTACACTTAGCTGACACTCTTAAGCAGAGTGACTTAGTTATTTTAGGCACAGGGCACAGTCCTGGGAGCAATGTGGAGTTATTTCCCTTACTGAAAAGACTAGTCAGGCATGGATGCTGACACAAGTATGGAATAGCGGCCGACGAGGTGTCCCGATATCAAGGGAAACAATGGACGAGGCGGAGCGTTCTAAACAGCCCGACGGCGCAGCCAAAGGGCTGTTCGCTTCGCCACTGGGTTTTTGACTTGACAACCAGATGCGATAGAATTAGTAACGGGGTCTTGACTAGACAACCAGATGCGATAGAACTAACGACGCGGTCTTGACGAGACAACCAGATGCGAAAGAACTAGTAACGGCACTTCGCCAGAAAGTTAAAAGAAGCAACTTGGACGCCCGCACGACCGCATGACATCATAGGTGTCCTGCTACCGGGGAATAAAGGACACCTGCTCAGCCAATCAGAAGACGTTCCGTCTGCTCACTGGGTGATAAGAGAGAACTATCTGCTCCATCCCTCTGCTGGTAAAAGGATTTGAACCTATAATCCTTTGAGCCAATGACTGAATTCCTGTAGCCTAAAAATCAAAACACAGAGGAGTTCACATAGTTGTAGCCTACTGATGGATAGCAACAACAATATTTGCAATTTGTAATGTTGCCTCATTCAAGTTGCCATGGAAACCACATGTTGTTTTGATTCTATTATGATTGTGTTTGTCTGTCTGTCTTGTCTGTTTTGATACCAGTACAGGACGAGCAAAGGATCAAGGCAGAGACATTGACCAAGAGTTGGCTGGATAATAAATTGCCGTTCTCAAACCTGGGCAGCTGACTTTAAATCAAAACGTTTTGCCAAAGACAACGTTTTCATGGGTGTTGGTATTGCATGGAAAGCCTAGAGACTTTCGTAGCATCACAAGAATAACAGAAGATACAAGAAAATGGAAACATAACGATGCCAAGGTCCAAGGAGCAGTATTCTGAATGAAAACGATATTTGATATTGTGTTAAAATTCTTTCAGCCACCTATCGCCTCCAAAGTTTACACATTGGCAATTTTTTCACACAAAGTGAAACAAAGTTTATATATATATATATATATATATGATCAGAGGATGTGAAATGGAAATAAAACGCTTTTTATTTTATATTGATTCACTTTTTTATATAAAAGTACTTACATTTAATACAGTTCTTCAAAATACAAGCAGCCAAACAACATATAAATCAAATACAAAATTATAAAATCTGTTTTCCTTCATCTGTCTTCATCACGGGGGATAACAGATGAAAGTGATTTGTATACATTTTCATATAGAACACTCTAAAATTGCCATGGTAACAGTATGGTCATATCAAGTCTTTTCCGTGTCGTCTTATACTGTAGTAAGCGCATGGCAGATGGGAAAACACTGCGTTAGACATAAGCAGGAAACGTCACATCCACAAGTTGTTATGTGTAGAGAGTACGGTTGGATATCGGCTCCCATTTTCATCAAAAAAAAGGGAGGGAGTCGTTGTGAGCAGTCTGATGTCTCATTGTGTCGACATACGTAGCTTTGAACTGAGCAGGAAACGTCACATCCTCAAGTTGTTATGTGTAAAGAGTTATTGTCACACAAAGCGAAAGCAATTTTTTTAAAACAAGTACGAAAGACAAAAATACTGAACATGAAACGTCGACCAGCTTCATTTTCCTTCCATGGTTTACTTTGATAAGTAAGGTAATTTGCGAATGAGTAGCTTTTTATATCGACATTATATATAATGCAGTATGTCATTAAACGAAACAGAATAAATATAAAACGCAACATAATAATAAACAGATAGGCCTATTAAGTCCAGGCCTGTGAACACCGAGGAACAAGGAGGTAATGCTGTTGGATGTCCAAAACAATCCTAAATGAGTTATCCAAACCTGATACGAAATAGAAAAAAGTTGTTTGTAATCCCCTTCCATTTGTTTGTCGTTTTTCTCGCTCTCTCTTTTTTTTTTTTTTACACTTTTTACATGACGTATAAAAAGGAGTAGAAAGTAGTGATGGGAAAATGAGGCTTCCTGAACCAATCAGGCTTTCAGGCAAAAAGGTTCGAAGCATTCAAAGCATTTTTCGAAGCCTCATCTCACTGGCGCCATCTGGTGTGCAATGAAATGACGCGGCAGGCATTGATTTCATTTTAACTTTTTTTCTTGTGTCTTATTTGTATCCGTTCCGTTTCAATAAATGTGATGGGGTGTGTGTATGGAATTAATGACTCGTGATTGTGGAACACTCAAATCAAGTTTAACGCTGACCCTGTGTTATCGTGGAAGTGAGAGAGAGCATCATTTTGTGGAGGTCGGCGCGCGACCGGGAGTGACCGGCCATAAACGCAACAGCAGCCAATCAAAACGGAAAGAAATATAATGAATAGAGTCAATAGAATGGGGCAGATCCCCCTTTTCATGTATGAAAAGTGCAATTTTTCCAGTCATAATGACTACTTAGAATTTGATGGTGGTGGTAAGTATTCATGAAAAAGGTAACATTGGTGAATGGGCAGCATGAATTCTGGAAATAAACAACTAAAAATCTCACACAGTGTACCTTTAAGCGAACCAAACTCAGTCCTTTTTAGTAAGCAAGACGTTTATCAGTAAGATGTTTATCAACCACTGAGTTCAGTTAGCCAGGTTTCTTACCAATCCATGTGTCTGTAAAAATACGCATACCACCATTAGTATGGTTAAATAGGAGTGATCGAGAGTGACAAGCTTGATGCAGCATAATGGTGTGACGGCACGTCCTTTGAAATGAGCATGCAGACAGCAAGAAGGGGTCACAGAGAAGACTATCCTTATTTTGAGCATAACACACCATGACAACACACAGACAAGCACCCAGACAGGTGGGAAAACAAAATGGCGTGCTGAGATGGGAAAACAGGCTTTACAGCGATGTATTGCATATTAATTAAGTTTCTTCAGCTGGAAAGAAGAGTCTTGATTTTTTTTTCAGTTGTGCTAACCATTTACTCCGTGTAATCCGTTGGTGTGATGTCCACATGTATTAACAATTTCTGGACAGCAAGAATGACCTACAGCATTGCCCTCCAATATTATGAAATATTGCTGTCTTTGATGAACAGACGGCAAACATAAAGCCTTGGAGTATATGATGATTGACAAGTGCTTGTTCCCAGTGTGGCATGACTAATTTGGCCCACGCTTTCCTCCATCGGCGGAGTGTTTCTGACTAATCAAGTGCTGTAACGCTTTGAAAACATTAATTTCTACCAGGGCACAGTGACCTCCTGCCGTTTAGTCACATCACTTAACACAAGCCGGCTCTGCTGATTATAGATTTATTGCCATTACATTGAAGTTATTCAGCTGGTCTGAGACTTCAAATAGCAGTTGACATTTTGCATGTTGCATCTTGATGAAAGGCAAGGAAAGATGAAAACTTTTCTGTGTGGTTTGCCCATACGATATGGTCTTTTATTCATCGAGATGCAATTGCAGCCTTTACTGTTGTTATATGCCTTTGAAATGTTTAGGGCACACATTTAGCTGTTTCTTCTGCAGGAACCGCGCTGCAAAGTAATAGATCCCTCTGAATCTACACCATTGTGTTGAAGCTTTCAAGTTCATTAATTGTCCATAAGCCCAATGTAAATAACAATGCAAAGCACATGTGTTCTGAAATTATGGCACCTGTTTAAACCATTTACTTGAACATAATGCTATATGCCAGTGATTCCCAACCTGTGGTCCGGGGCCCACTGGTGGGCCCTGAAGGTATTCCAAGAGGGCCTTGAAATCATTTTCCAAAAATAACAATCATATTTTGGTGTGTGTTGTTGTTGATTTATTTGAGTTTTATTCTTAATTGGGTCAGAGGTGGGCCCGGAACATTTTTGACAATTTCGAGTGAGCCGCAAGTTGAAAAAGGTTGGGAACCCCTGCTATATACAATGCCTTACTGTTGATAAAATGAAAAATGCAGTCAATCAAGCAACGAAAAAAAAAACCCCACACAGATATGATTCACAAACAGATGTATCAATGAAGAATTCATTGGAGGTGATGTGGACTCTAATGAATGTGTGACAGCTCAGGACACAAACACATGAACAACAGTATGTCAGGGCATCACCTGTCCTGGTATGACTTCTTTGACTGGGAGTGTGTGAATGTTTATGGTGGTGGGTCACTGGATTTAACACACCAGCCCTACATCACATCAAATAGCACAACATGCACCAGCTGAATATCAAGCACTATGACATCAACACTTTGGGGGGGGAATGGGCGCTGTGGTGCAGCGCACTAAGTCCCCCACATTTGGGCTTGCATGCCCACGGGGACCCCGGTTCGAGTCCGGCTGGGGTCATTTCCCGATCCCACCCCGCCTCTCTGTCCCACTCGCTGCCTGTCACCATCTCAGACTGTCCTATCAAATAAAGGCAGAAAAGCACTAAAAAACACTGTTCTTTGCAACACAGTGGATTTCACATACCGGCTGTACTTCAATTCACCTAACATAACATACACCAGGGTTAAGGGAATTTGGACACAAGTATGTGAAGTTATGATGTGTATTGGATGCATATTCAGACAACATGAGCGTCAAGAATATACTTTACACAACCATCCTACAAATATAAATCACACATCTGTACAATTTAGTTTGTCTGCATATCACATCCACATAAAAATATAGACTCAATATCGTCCATTGTCACCAAGCTAACTGAAGGGATACTACTAAATCATAAGCAACATCACAAACAACTCTATGCCCTCAGTTGGTGCAATGGCACAACTTCCTAATCCAACTTCTCCAACTCTTAGAGATTAATACAGTGGTGCTCATATGTTTACATACCCCAGCAGAATATACGCTTTCTTGGCGATTTCTCTCAAAATATGAAGGATTACACAAAACCTTTTTTTTCTCTCATTGCTAGTGACTGGCTTAAGATATTTATTAGCAGTATTCTGTGTTTACTCTTTCTGATGACAAAACAGGACATTCTCCCTGGCAGAATGGTTGTTTCCTATAATACCTTTGGGTGTCTTGCTGGAACCTCACATTTGAGGTTTCCCCTCAGTGGCTCGATGATGTTGAGATCAGAAGAGTGAGACGGTCGCACAAAAACTTCATTTTATTCTTTCTGAAGCTAATGACGGGTTGATTTGGCTTTCTGCGCTGAAATATTGTCATGTTGGCATGTCCAAACAATGGACCATGTGCAGATTCAAGGCTGATGAGTGTCAAGTTTCCTCCAGTATTTTTCACTGGGCAATGTATTCATCATTCTGTGAGTATGGACCAAAAGTGTAGTGCATTTGTAACTCAAATGTCCCCATGACATCAGTGGTCCATAACCATGTTTCACAGAAGGGATGGTGTAACTTTCATCATAGGCTCCGTTGACTGTTCTCCAAATGGTACTGTTAATAGTGGCTGAAAAAAGTTCCATATTGATCTAAATTTTCCAAATGACTTTGTCACATGCATTCTGATGCTTCTCACTATGCTATTTGGTGTATCATATGCAAAATAACATGTTTGCATTTTTGTAGTAATGGCTTTCTCCTGGCAACCCCCAACAGCCCATCTTTCCTCAAGTGCCTCTTTCCTGTACAGTTTAAAAAAAAATTTCATGTTGTCCTACATTTCACCTGAAGTTATTTTTTGGTTGTCCTATGCCTCCTGAACAATTTCCCTTGCAATGATCATTGCAATGCAATGATTCCCTTGCCCATTGGCTTGATTCCAAACAAACCCCTCATATTGAATTTCTGGATTGAAATTCCAACAGTGCCAACATGACAATATTTTGACACAGAAAGCCAAATCAACCCATCATTAGCTTCAGAAAGAATAAAATGAAGGTTTTTGAGCGACCATCTCACTCTCCTGATCTCAACATCATTGAGCCACTCAGGGGAAACCTCAAATGTGAGGTTCCAGCAAGACACCCAAAGATATTATAGGAAATAACCATTCTGCCAGGAATAATGTGCTGTTTTGTCATCTGAGAACATTAAGAGCCTTATCCACAACTACCACAAACAATTTAGAGCGGTCCTTGATGTTAAACAGGGCCATATTCAGCATCAGAAACTAGGGTATGTAAACTTTTGAACAGGGTCATTTGGGTAGTTTGGGTTGTGATCATGCTTTTGAAAGAGTAAACACAGAATATTGCTAATAAATATCTTAAGCCAGTCACTAGCAATGAGTGAAAAAAAAAGGTTTTGTGTAATCCGTCATATTTCGTGAGAAATCGCAGAGAAAGCGTATATTCTGCTGGGGTATGTAAACATATGAGCACCACTGTAATTCATCAAAATATTGGATTATGTAAAGCTTGTTAAATAAATTATTAACCCTGCAATTGTGTATTATAGGCTATGTTAAATTATGCCTGCTAATCTAATTTTAACAATAACTTAAGTGTACACTACTGTACCTACACTCGTGGAGTGTTTGTATGCTACATTATGCATGCATCTGTAGCAATCATTTAAGAGAATACCATGACAGGCTTAATGGCCTCACTGGTAGACATGTCTGAATCTAAACTACATCTCAGAAACCACTATCATCAGAAAGCTATTCTGACAATTTGTGCTTTCATCTACAGCTGACAGCAATCCTGAGGGCGGACATAAACACTGACACGGCAATTTAATCCACCAGCCATCCAGCCCATCACTTAGAGCAAGCAATTCTCTCGGATAGCTGTAATTGTCTTGCTAAGTAAGAAAGGCCCCACACCTCTGACAATAACGGCAATAACAGCAAAAGATGAAAACGGTGAACAACACACATCAGCCACAACGACTTCCATAAACACTGATTAAGGGGAGGATGTTAGGCAGCGGATGTTAGACAGGAGAGAGGAGGAAAGAAAGGCGAGGGAAGAGATGACAAGACTGTGACCTGAGGCAAGCGAGTTAGTTTAGCAAATATCAACATCACGGAAGGTTTTAAAATTGATTTGTTACGCTGTTGGTTAGCGGAGGGAAAGACACGGATGTCAGATAAGACGTGACTGGGTGTGAGGAAAGGTGCATTAGCGTGTTTCTTATTATAAAGCTGGGCTTACACTGTGCGACTTTTGCCCCGATTTTGCCCCGATTTGGCACTCGCACGACTTTTTGAGAGTCGGTCCGATTTCTTTCTCAATCGCAGGTCAATCGTGAGTCTCGCATCGTACAGTGTACATGGGGTAACGACAAGCGATTTTGCCTCACGATCGTGCAATCGCAGGGTCGCAAGAATATCAAAACGGTTTGAAATTCTGGTCGTGGCTCGTGCGTAAATCGCACAGTTAAAGCAGTGCTGCGACCCGATTTGACACTTCACATGCACAAATGAATAGGGCCGTGCGATTCGCTGTTGAGCGCGCCCTCATCTCCACCTCAGGTGCGCATGTTCCCTCCTCTGCAGACCGGGGAAACATGCCCGCGTCGTACGGTGAAAGATTTCTCTCGCATCCGACTGTCGGCTCGTGTAGTTTGAGGACGTGAGTCGTGAGTTGTGAACTTTTAAACAGTGAAATTCCATCGTGCAGTGTGAGCAGAAGCTTAAGACCCACGAGTGAAAATATCGCACAGTGTATGCCCGGCTTTAGTCAGATGAAACTTCACATAAATTACTTACACACATTATAGAAAACAAACCTAAGAACGAGTTTCATCACAGACTACTCTCAGTCCTTACTACTCAGTTATCTTAATATTTAAAGGGGTATGCCACTATTTTGGGGCTTAATACAGTTAAAATCGTTGGCCGGGGTTTATAAAGGTGGTGAAGTGTCTTATTTTTCATGTAAGTCGTTGTCTTGCTTTAAAACAAGTTAAAAGAGGGAGTATGTACACAGTAAAAAATATTCCCGTGATGTCACAGTAACTTACTGGCTACTAATTAGCCACATTGCTTGCTACTTAATTTATTGGAAGTAGAACCAGCAACATTTCCTATCATATACCTTCTTCTAATTAGACCTGACAATTAGTAATTACAATCAATCATGACCAGGAGCAACCCAAAGTGACATACAGATATGCAATATTGGTTACTGTCTCTAGGGTAATGTAGAGTTAGGAGGGATTAGAACCTGCAACTCTCTGATCTTAAGTCCACCTCCTTAACCATTAGGCTGCCACATAGTGCACCCAATCATGGCCTAGAGGCATGAAACACCTGTTATAACAGCACAGTAGTTAACTGTGATATGACGAAAAGTGTCTTTGGATTTCACAGTAACAAATTGTGGCAGAATGTCACAGCATGTTACTGTGAAATGAATGCAATTAGTAGCCAGTAATTCATTGTGAGTTCACAGTATGATATTGTTACACACTTGAAGTGGGCGAAAGTTCAATGGGAAGGCATGTCAGTTGGGTTGAAGGCTGACGCCTTTACAGTAGTTAACTGTGATATGACGAAAAGTCTCTTTGAATTTCACAGTAACAAATTGTGGCAGGATGTCACAGTATGTTACTGTGAAATGAATGCAATTAGTAGCCAGTAATTCATTGTGAGTTCACAGTATGATATTGTTACACACATGGGAAGACATGTCCGTTGGGTTGAAGGCTGACGCCTTTACCTAAAGTGATATACAGATACACAACATTGGTTGTTGTCCCTAGGGCAATGGAGGGATTTGAACCTGCAACTATCTGAACACAAGTCCACCTCCCTAACCATTAGGCCAAGGCTGCCACATAGCACAACCTGGGCCTTCAGAAACTTGATGGACATTTACAGCAAACTATTTAGTCATCAACTTCTTGTTTGCTACATGTCTTCCCATGCTCGGTCATCTCCTTTTTTCTCACTTACTCATGTCAATATGTACAACCTGGGGGGGAGGGCTTAGGACATACTGGCTGTCTTCAGATCGTGTCCCATCATGCAATGCACTTATGGATAGCCATTTATCTAGAAGGAATATCTTAAGTTTGCTTCAAAATATTACGCCTTGTTATATTCTGTGTTTATTGTAGGGGTTGTACTATTTAAAGTGGTACACAAGAAAAATGACCATATTCCCACCGTCATTAAGATGGTCATGTATATCTCCCAATATATATAAGCTCATTCTTCTATTACTTGACAGAGAGTGGGGAAAAAGTAGATAACTAATGATGGGTATACATGTATACCACGAGACATTAAGAATTAAATAATTTGCTGAAAATGTCAATGAAAGGTGTGATTGTAATGAAGAGCCCAAACTGTCTATGACTGAAGTTGTGCCCCGAAGCACTAATAATTCAATAGATACTCCACCCACACAGTAGTTTACTGTGATGTTTCCTAGTTCATCACTTTGGCACTTTGGTAATCTTTGATGCTGTGATATGCAAGTTAGGTGAGAAATGGCAAGTGATACAATGATTTCAGAGTAATTTGCTGTGTGCCGTGTGACCATCACAGTAGCATAGTGTACCAGAACTTCAGAGTAAATTACTCTGAAATCCTTGTAAGTTTTTACTGTGTAGCTAAGCTAGTGAAAGTCAATGGATCACTGTAGCATGTAGCATGATGAAGACCCAGTGCTGGGTTGAAACCGGTTGGCGGTTTTATCTTTGTAACAATGCCCATGGATTAATAAAGAGTTTTTATACTAAGGACAATCCTTCTCGGCCTGTGGAGTTGCCTGTGTAGGCCCTAGTGCCAACACGCTCTAAATGTTATGACTCAGTCTAAACTGTGGGGGAAAGATGTTCACCTTGTGAGGGTCTAAGGTGAAGTTGGGCTTGAGCAGGCTCCCGGCGTCGACGTGGTTGTCGTGGTCCACCTCGTACATGTTGTAGGACGGGTTGCCGATCTCCACGTTCAGCCCCCCGTTGGTCATCGTCTGCTGCCTCTGCACGCCGCAGGGGTGGAATGAATTGATGGACGGGGGAAGTAGGATGAGTGGAGTGGGAGGAGGAGAAGAGATAAATGGAGGTGGAAGAGGAGAGAAGAGTAGAGTGGGGAAGCAGGTTAGCACCCCAACACCAGTCAGAGCATTCATAGGTAAACCAGCAGAGAAAACCTCAGATCAAATAACGTAATGCTTCAGTACATTATTAGGCGTGTTGATGAGTGCACGCATGCTTGCATGCACACACACACACGCACACGCACACACTTACACACACACACGGGCATACAATGACACACTCGAGCACATTCACATAGTGGCCCTCATATATCAAACATAACATTAACGTATATATGCCACAAAAAAGGATGAGGTGGGTGTACATTCATTTGTTCCCAACGTGAGGTAGTTATTAATGTGAACGTGACCTGAGGCTGAGAGACTGCAATTGAAACTCGTCACATAAAAAATACATAGGCTGTGTCTCAATTATGATGATTTCTTTTTAAATCAACAACCATTCGTTCTCAAAATGGAATTATAGTGATAGGCCTGTTCTGAGACCTATTATGAATAGATTTCTGTGTTCTAAATGTATGCTTGTTTGAACATAGTATGTTTGATTCGGGGGTGCTACAGTGGTACTACATACATGGTGTTATAATGTGCACTGAAACCATCTACCATAGGAGGTAATGCTGGAATGCACTGGGGCAGAAATGAAATTGGACTATTGGATTTACTTATCACACTGGGAGCACAAGCTGGGTGCTGGGAGCACAATCTGTTTTGGCTGCTGCATTACAATGTAGACAATATTACATAGTATATGAGCACACAGGCATGCGCGCGTACACACACGCATGCACGCACGCACGCACGCACGCACGCACACACACACACACACACACACACACACACACACACACACACACACACACACACACACACACACACACACACACACACACACACACACACACTCTGATAAAAAGCCAATGTTTTCCCCCCTTTTTCTACCGTTTGGCATGTCCGATATGCATCTTGTTTTACACCTTGCCTGCATTACAATTCTCACAACAGGCCTCACTCCAGGATCTGCTGTTGATGCCATCATCCATTTTATTCCCTTTCTACCTATCAAAACCCTGCCTGTTCACAACACTTGTCTATTCACAACACGCAGAACATTCTACAACATTCTAGAATCCCGGCATGATTCTTTTTCTTTTATGTTGCTCCCATGCAGGGAAGATGGCTTCTCACTCTCTCCCTCACCCCCCATGTTTGATATTCATGCTGACATGCTTCCCAGCTTGCAAACGACAGACTCCGTTTCCTGCCTCTGTCTGACAAAGCCAGATATTGTGTCACAGGGAGACATCTGATCTCTGTTGTCATTGCCCATGAGTAATGTGAGTGGTGATATATCTAGCCACAAGCATACTGTATACATTGCACGATGTCAGATTTACTGTGAAGCGATTTTTCACCCTGTGTACATGTGAAGTGGGATGCCATGGGTCACACTGTCACTGTATCTTAAAGAGGAAACTGGAACATGACAGCCAGGGTCTTTCTGAACGTCTAAAGTTAGAGATATGGGCCATTGAACATCTGTGCTGTAATCATAACATACATCTCTATGTCAGCAAATATATATAAAAAATAATAATGTATTTTATTCAAAAGCGCCTTTCAAAACACTCAAGGACACTGTACAAAGAGAAGAAATAATAAAACAAGACCCATAAGCAGATTGAAAAACAATATATATATGCTGTATATAAAACATGTGCAGGACATAATTAGTCCTAAACTGTGACCAAGCATGTCTACTTACTGTACCATTGACTGTGACATATTCACCCTGACAAACATTAGTCACATTGACTAGATCCAGACGAGAGGATTACAGGTATACTGTATGCAAACTGTACAAGCAAAAGAGTGTATGCATCTGCTATATTATATAAAACATTTGCAGGGCATAATTAGTCCTAAACTGTGACATATTCACCCCAACAAACACGAGGCACAATGACTAGAGAAAGACAAGGGTATTACAATAATGCTGTAAGCATACTGTACAAGTATGAGAGCGTATGCATCTGCTATATTATACCTAAACACAAGAACAAATGTTGTATTTCATTAGAGTTCAGTAGCGGGCCGACAGGTCTTACCCAGTGTACTCTTAGCACTTGACCTCAACAGCCAATTAAATCTGTCTCCTCCCAAAGGAGTTGTGGATCTCACATTTTAGGTCAAATGAATCTGCAGCTCAAGACAGGACACCACCACCATTTTGTATCTAAATGGAGGATATCTGACGCTTGTCTGCAGCCGATGGCTCTTGCACTCACCTTGGCCCGTGTGTGTGTGTGTG
>NC_085869.1:4855947-4860947 GCF_034702125.1 Engraulis encrasicolus | reverse complement strand
TTCACAGAGTTACAAGCAATACAATCCAAAACAATTCTGAGAAGGAAAGAGAGACGCAAATGTCCATTTGTCCTCAATGCCAAATAAAACTTAATATTCAGTTCTCATATGGTCATTATCCTGGGTGGCTTTCCTTCCCTATCTCACTGCTAACATCACATAGCTACTCCAGCTGAAGGCAACACTTGTATCTGTGTCTGTGCCAGACGATTCCTGGCTGACTGCGTCTGAGTAGCTGGACTGCCACCAAGTCCCTTGTGTGTAAAAAATGACAGGTCCTTGTCAATCTGAACTCCACCTCACCTCACCTCACCGCACGTTGGGCCTCATTTGTACTGAATAGCGACTAGCGTATTGTGTAATCCACAAGGAGAGTGAGGGCTGATCATCTATGCCCTTTGTGATGGTAAACAAGCAGCCAATCATTATGCAGCACGCCACAGCCGTGCAGGAAGTCTCACTCTCTCTATTTCACTCTGTTTCAGTGTATTTCTTTTTCATTATCTGGATTTTCCCCTGTACTGGCCTCCCTCTCTCTCTCACAAACACAGGCTCAAAGAGGAAAAAGAGACATGAGCACATACACGCTGGCACACATATGCATGCACAAACCACACATGCACGCACGCACGCACACACGCACGCACGCACACACACAAATGCACGCACGCACGCACACACATACTTGTGATGCAGGGCAATTATCTGAATTCCTCCAGAAGGAGAGGAGGATGTTTTTTTGAATCTGACGTGTGGCTCTGTGGCTCTCACCCACTGAAGCATCTCAAAAGGGTTTATGTGTGTGTGTGTGTGTGTGTGTGTGTGTGTGTGCGTGCGGGTGCGGCTGTGTGTGTGTGTATGTGTGTTTGTGTGTGTGTGTGTGTGTGTGTGTGTGTGTGTGTGTGTGTGTGTGTGTGTGTGTGTGTGTGTGTGTGTGTGTGTGTGCGTGCGGGTGCGGCTGTGTGTGTGTGTGTATGTATGTATGTATGTATGTGTGTGTGTGTGTGTGTGTGTGTGTGTGTGTGTGTGTGTGTGTGTGTGTGTGTGTGTGTGTGTGTGTGTGTGTGTGTGTGTGTGTGTGTGACCAGCCACAGAAGTGTCTCATGGTCTAAAAACACAAATTGGGATTTGGCACTGTGAAATAATAAGAGATAAAACAACTTTGTCTCCAAAACCCTTTAAAAGATCTAAAAGTAAAGCAACAATAAAAAGACTTAGAATGTCTTCCAATTTTATAGCAAGTTTAGTGGATTTAGTCACCTCAAACCACAAATGCTTTCATTTGGTTTTTATGTATAACCTTTGAGAATTCAAGGATTTATTCTTAATCTTGAACCAAAAGCAAACAAACAAACACGAACGCATGCACGCAGGCAGGCACGCACACAGGCACGCAGGCAGTCAGGCAGGAACGCACGCACGCAGGCACGCACACAGGCACGCAGGCACGCACACAGGCATGCATGCACGCACACAGCCTTACCCAGTGGGCCTGCCTCCACTGGATAATATGGTCTAAAAGGCTTACACCAGGGGTGTCTCGAGGGCTGTTTTTGCGTCCCTTAAGGGCGTTTTATCTGGCCCCCGATATCATTTTAATGTTATGCAACTTCACATGAAATATGACATATTTTGTAAAGAAATCTTAGAAATTACATTTCCAATGCAATTAAGTTATATTCATGGCACCTGGAGAAGGTGGGGATTGTTTTAAAGGTGGCTGCCTTCAATATAGGCCTAAATTGCATGAGGAAATCCTGATTTGTGTTCATAGTACAGCCCTCGGAGGACTTTTATGACCCTTGTAGGAATTTGAAGTGGCCCCTCAAATGAAAAAGGTTCCCCACCCCTGGCTCACACGCTGGCACATGCACACCCTAACCCAGAGGTCAGCCTGTGCAGCAGCCTGCAATGTAGTCTGCAAGACACATACACATACACATACACCTTTTTTGTGCGCGCGCACACACACACACACACACACACACACACACACACACACACACACACACACACACACACACACACACACACACACACACACACACACACACACACACACACACACACACACACACACACTATGCAGCCTATGCAGGTGCCTCCGTTCAGGCAGTAGTCAGTGCAATGGTTGACCTTGCATCGCTCTCCAGAGAAGTCAGGCCAGCAGTAGCAGCGCATGCCTCCCTTCTCATTGGCCAGACACCGGCCCCCGTTCTCACACGCCGGACGACACAGGTCTCCTGCATCACACACACACACACACACACACAGGCAGGAAAAGTTAAGAGTACATACACACAGGTCTCCTGAAACACACACACACACACACACACAGACACACACACACACACACACACACACACACACACACACACACACACACACACACACACACACACACACACACACACACACACACACACACACACACACACACACACAGGCAGGCCAAGGTAAAGGTGCACCGTGTAATATTTGTTGTAGTTTATTGCCTACAATACAATATTATTGCCTCAATGTTACCCTCAAATGGTATCCTTTTCATGAATACTTACCACCACCACCAAATTCTAAGTACTGGTATTCATTATGACTGGGAAAAATGCACTTGTCATACATGAAAAAGGGGATCTTCTCCATGGTGCTTTATTTTGAATTTCCAGAAATAGACATTTTAGCAGCAAACCTTACTGTACTTTGGTATACACAGGTCTAGAGCAATGAGAGATACAATACATTTAGTACAGCACTGATTCTTGAGAAAGTGGCTAAAACAGGTTGTAATCCTGAGAGAAAAAAACGAAGTGAATTACAAAATAATATGGTATATCCTCGTAAACAAAGGTCTTAACTTTTCAGAAATGCACAAGGCCAATCTCCCCATTTTGATTTTTTTTTCAGAAATCAGGTTTTTCTCCGATCATACCTTGTTTTTTGTCAACACCGTCAGACACAATTAAAAGCAATAAAAAGTGTATTGATTTGATTGCATATGTATCTGGAGTTTTTAAGTGATTGTGTGTGTTTTTTGGTTCACACATACGCCTTTTGAATGTTGAAAATTCACTTACATTCTATTTTAATACTGCTTCATGTGTTCTAATGTAAAAATATGTGCTGTCAGACAATGCTTACTTAATGCCTAAATAGATCAAACATTTTTTTGTAATTTCACAAATATTCGTGTAGGCTTAAATTTGCTATTACTTTGATAATTCAACAACTCCAAAGGAAAATTTTGTAAGCACATTCATTTAAAATGTCCAAAACTCCTTCTTACGGTGGTGACTTAAGAACTGACGGTGGTGACAGTAATCTGAAGGTGGTGAAAGTTACCTAATTATTACCTACATTTAGCAAAACAAATAGCCCTCTCAAGTCAATGACATCTAGCATAAACACTTTATTTTTCTGTGTGCACAGTATGCTTGTGCATGTGTTTTTTCTTCATTTGTTAGATACTGTAGGAAGTAGGCCAAGATTATTGAAAATGTGGCATAAACAGGTTTTAAGTTGTTCAAATCCAAAATATAGAGGTGTATTATCATAGATTAAGGTCTTGGCTGTGCAGTGAATGTATTGGCCAAGCTCCCCATGTTTTACATTTTTCAGAAAATGGCCTCTTTCTTGGTTTTGTCAACAGCGTCAGACAGAATTAGAAGTAAAATAAAACATGTTTACTGTATTTAAGAGAATTACTTTTACAATTCAACATAATTGTAGATACTTATTGGAAGCATATTCTTAAAACTTGTCAAAAACATGTAAAACACATGCTTTTTTGTGAACTACATCAGATGTCACCACCGTCAGGTTTTGTGACAAAAAACCCTCCAAATGCACCTCAGTGGAGGCTAGAGTATAAGTTTGGCTCACAATTATTACTAACATGTCTGGTAATGTTTCATTAACCAGTACAATTTAGTAAAATATGGAACAAGATGATGAGCGGAACAAAATTTGACGGTGGTGACATCTGACGGTGTGAGACAAAAAAAACACTCTTTTACATATTGTGCATTTTTTGCTCACATTAGCCACTTCGTTTTCGCTCTGTTTCTTAGGGGCTTAATGCCGCTTCTGAAAAAGTATATATAATTAACATTAATGTAACATAATACTATTAAAACCCCTGACGGTGTTGACAGTTTATGGTTGGGACAGTACCAGTCTCCAAACAAATTAACAAAATTAGGAGAAATTAGTAAATTTACAGGAGCTTCAGTGATGGTGAAGTATTCAGTAGAGCTGAAGGTTTGAAAAGGGGTCCTAAGTAATGACAATGACCTTGTCCATCCCTGATTTTATTGTCTTTTAAAAAAAGTCTGACCGTGGTGACCAATATGCTGGACACACTTTGAGCAATCAGAAAATAATAGTAAATATTGTTTTACACGCACTATGTGCATATCTGCAGAACCACTTCAATATGGACTTTCACATCATGGTGATATTATTCAATAATATCAGTGATTTTAACATTTTAAGTCAATTGAAATGATGATGTCTGTCCTTGGGACAGCTGTTTTTACAGGGTGTGGGCAGGTTTATAGCCATGAAAAGTAATAAAATTTCACTTAAATATTTCAAACGACTGTACATTTATGTAACAGACACCTGGGTGTTTACCTGGATTCATTTTGTTCATAAAAATGTAGTTTATTTCCAACAGAATTGGCAGTTTATTGCTGAGACATGTTTTAGCCACTTTCTCAAGAATCAGTGATAAGGTACATGTACACAACTATCGTGCATGGCATGGATATAGAGAAAAAATACTAATTCTATGGACATTTGCATTTGCACACAAAGCAAAAAGCATTCCCAGACATTACCGGTTGGATTAGGCCTTATCAAACATCAAATAAAATGAAAAAAATAAAAAAAATAAAAAAAATATCCAAGTCTATTGAAGGTAACAGCAGATGAGAAAACACTGTCCAGAAACCACACTTACAAAGATGATAGATCAGAGGAAAAGCATTACCATAAAAAAA
>NC_085869.1:4833447-4850947 GCF_034702125.1 Engraulis encrasicolus | reverse complement strand
CTGGTCTAGGCTTAGGATAGAATGCTACACAACAGTGAGATGATAAAAACACAATGATACAGTAAGTAAGGGGATACGGTACGTTCTACTCTGTTGTGATGCAACGGCGGGGGGCGGGACATCGCCATGTTGGCGGCGGAAGTAGGGAGTAGAGTGCCTTTTTCCATGCTTCTCTATGTGCGACTTAAAGCAATGTACCTCCGAAGCAATTCATGCCATGCATGCTCTATTTCTTTCAAACGATAGTTTCCCGTCCCTTTCAAACCACCCTGGTATTTTTTTTGGACTGACCCCTTGTTTTAGAGTGCTATTAAAATAGTTTAAATGACCAATGAGTGCTGTTATCTGCGTTGATTGACAGTTGACATTCTTTAGAATTATTTTTTTGATTGACAGGGCGTCGTCAAGGAGACGTTCGACTCAGTCAGTCCCGCGCCGGTGTCGTGCGCCAGGAAGTCCCTCCAGGGAAGTCCTTACTTTGAACAACTTCATCACATTGATGGATTATTTATTTATTTCATTGATTCACTTTCCCCATACTTTGGTCTTGTTGTGCCTTTGGATATACTAATCCGTATTATCTCGGAAGCTCTGCAGTTTTGGTAAGTAAAATGTAAGAAAAGTACAAGTATGAGCTCTCAATATGTGGCTGTTAAAAATGACAAAATGACTGAGGTGTACGATATGCTAGCTGTTATTAGCTCTTGTTTCCTCAATATGTAAATAGAGCTCTAGCTGTGTTTGGTCTGTCGATTTGTTAAGCAACTTAATTCTAAGTTGAATGTCATTCGTATTCTGACAAAAGCGTGTATGTTTTTGGCGTGCATCCGGTGTGTAGACACCCTCCCTCCGTAATCTGTAAATAACTCATCGTACTCAACACAACGTCATCCTGGTGCAAATATATTGCTTTCTGTAGCTAGCATGCATGGTCGTGTGTGTGATTTCACCAGCTTCTAGCGGTTGACTCGGAGGAGAGCTAAACGTAGTCCGAGAACAATATAAACAATTTGTTTACCGCATTTCGAGCACACAGACAACCCAGAATTTCCCCTGGCACCACTCAACTACAGGCCTGTTCAGACAAGAATTGTCTGTTGTTTACATACTGTAGTTCTCTAGGCAATGCAAGGACCGTCTGTCCTTGCATTGCCCAGCAGCTAAGACATTCAATGCTATAGCACTTTAGGGCTTTTGAGTAAAAATTCGCCTCATTAGAACCAGTTCTATAAGGACTGATGGGACATCGGATGTCATACGATGCTCTGTCTAGTCAGTTTTGCTGTTTCACTAAAAACATTGCGATCAATGCCACGTCGTCTAAATGGAAGCGGCTGGATGTATTGCGTTGTTTCGTTTGATAAGGTGTGTATCCTGCTTGTTTTTCAGAGCACTTAAGGCGTCGGTGTGACTCTCTTCGCTCAGCATCCAAACCGTGCCACCTCCACCAACAGCCAGAAGATCATCTCGGCATCACAGCTGTCGATGGGGCATTGCGTTATCACTACCACAGCAACGGTTAGTAATGTGTCAAACATAGCCTATACCTCTACTAGTGGTATGACACTGTCAAATGTTGCATGTGAAGTGAAATGCCTTGCCATTAGCCTATATATTCCTGGGAACATTGTGTGTGCCTCATTTGACTTATCTGTAGCTTATTATGTTATAGAGGTGCCATTCCAGTGAGATTTCCACAAAGAAAAGTGTCAAGATAAAAACAGATGCACCATGGACCCTTTCCACCTCAACACCAGTCCAACAAAGGCCGGGTAAAACTTCCAGGTTAGAGGAGGAAGAGGATAGCATCACAACACCAGCTGACCCCTTGATATCTGGCATTTGGAGAAAGGTGAGTGTCTTGAGCTGATCAATATGTTTATAAACAGAATGTTTGGATGCATATAGCCCTACCAGTAACTTGCTTTGTGTGTCGTCTGATCAGTGTTCAGCAAGTTACTGAAAAGCTGCAATACATTACCGATTACACGTAACTGACATTTTAAAATAATCCCTCACATCATAATATTACTAAATGTATGTAGGCCATTACACTGATTTTGCATTACTTCAGTTACTTTAGCCAAAATAATTGCCAAAATATGGATTTGGTGATTTACAAAAGTAATGCATTACATTGTGGTTTCCAAACTTTTTTCCATGTGCACCCCTTTGTTCATTTCAATGTGGTTTGTGCAACCCCTAAGTGATGGTCCTCTTGAGGTAGGCCACGCACCCCCAGGGGTGCTCACACCCCAGTTTGGGAAACCTGGCCGTAATTAATTACTTTTGTAATGTGTTACCCCCAACACTGCGTTTGATTTGGTGCATATTGTGTTTGTCTTTCAGAGCACATCACAGTCGTCTGTGTGACACCCCCTCGCTGCACGCCAGCACCCAAACCAAGCCACCTCCACCACCGGTCAGATCATATCGGTATGCACAGCAGTCTGAGGGGACATTATGTACATATCAATATATCAAAAACATACCTAGACTAGTGGTGTGAGACATGTTATGTGCTTGGGAAGTGAGGTGCACTACTGCTGTTCTAAGCCTTAGCTCTCTGCATGGCTAAGGGATGGTACGGTCATTGGCACTCGATGTCACATACGCTGCCTACCCTTGGCCTACATATTCGTGAGAACTTTGTGTGTGCCTTATTTGGTTGCTGAAAATCAAGTCTGCACACTAAGCTCCCATTTCACTTATTTAGTGTGATGGTATGATTCTAACATTAATTATTTTGCTATTGGATTTGTGTTTATTGTTACAGCTGAAGATGTGTACAGTACGCTCCTGCCTGCATCCTGCCTGCAACCACAAGTTCACCCCAGAGGATCTGCTGTCGACAACCATTGTGATATCGTTGCAATTATGAAACACACTTAATAAATGCTAATACATCACATCACACACATTTTGTTTCTGAATTGTTTTTCAATATTGGTAACACACTGTTGTTACAACATCTGTTTAGGTCAGGTGGGGAACCATGTCAAACCATGTTTACGCCCCCTCGGGCCATCTTATCCTCTCCCCAATATAATTTTAATGTTGTACAGCTTCACGTGAAATATGACATATTTTGTAAAGGCATCTTAGAAATTACATCAGCAATATAATTAAGTTATATTCTAGGTACCAAGAGAAGGTGGGGTCTGTTGTAAAGCTGGCCACCTTCAATATAGGCCAAAAAAGCTGGGGGAAATCCTGTTTTGTGTTCATAGTACGGCCCTTGGAGGACTTACATGGTTGTTGAAGGACTTTGAAGTGGCCCCTCAAATGAAAAAGGTACCCTACCCCTGGCTTAGACGAATGGCCAGACAAATGTTAAGAATTGAAGTAATGCATTTCTTAGAAGTGGGAAAGAACGTCCACATAATGATTTGCACGTTTAGAAAGCACACATGTAAGAAGACACTGAAGTCAAGATTTCACTTTAATCTGAATTTCAAGTACTCAAAATACCAGATGGTGTAATGGTCATACTGTATTACCTGTGCTTTACTAACTGAAAGGTTTTGGGTTGCCCACCGTTTACTTAAGTAATATGATTTAAGAATGAGAAGGGGTTCTTTTATTCTGAATTTTCTCGAAAACTGGGGGGAGGGGGGTCATGACTGCTTGACTGCAATCTTCACTCTGGATGACTGCTTGACGATGAGGAGCCTTTCTTCAACTTCCATGGTTTGTGCCTGTCAAACGGAAAGGTTTAATTAATTGTTTTGCACGTTATTTGTAGAGGGATTTATACACATCAGCTGTGGGTAAATATGCTAAATGTCCGTATAGGGGGTTAACTTGGTGTGTCAGACAAACATTCCTAATAATATTTAACGTCAATGGTCGCAGATGTTAAAATATTCAACGTGAAACTGAACATCCAAGGGCTCTCGCCTCAACAACTTCAATGATGCTACTGAGATAGGGCCTACATTGCAGACTTAGATAATAGTTTTCGGCCAAATAATACGAAGACCCCAAATGGCATGGGCTATATGCACTTTCCGTGTACAGTTAAGTTTGCAACTGTACAATGCCGTTACAAGGTGCTGAAGTTAAGTAAGTTAGATCTAATGCCATTTGGCTGGCTCAGGTTAGCCGCTAAGCTAAATAATATTACCGTATGATGGTTTCATAAGCCTCTCAAGATTTCGTTGGCCCTAGTACCATTTCATAAATATCATATTGGTATTCTCCACACTTACCGATCTCCAGTTGTATTTCAACTTGCGTTGGTGGTTTTGTGACAATCAAGGTTTTCGGTGTTGACTATTTCCACAGCTGAGAACTTGTTTTAATATCTTGAGACGCCATGACATATTTTCATCTCTGACGATGCGGCAGCATCGGGTGGGAGGGCGGGACATATGACTTGACAAGTAGGTGTTTTCGGATTGGCTGGCGCTGTCAGCGATGTCGACCTATCGGTAATGTAGCTCAACGTTGCCAGGGTGATTATTTCACTTCCGTATTTTGGAGGCGGAAGTAAATCAGCCGCGGTTGCATCAAAACCGTTGAATGGAGTTCTATGGAACCACCTTCTCCCCTTATGTAGACCTCCTTGTAAAAACATGCCTTGACATCTAAAGGTACTTCAGAAAGCAACATCAACAGTCAATCAAAGGTTACAACTAGAAGTTTGACAGGCCAGTCTAATTTAATTTTTGGTCTGTCTTTATCAGTGGCATGCAAAAACATTTTGGGGGTCATGTCAGGTGCTCGAGGTGGGGGCGGAGGGCATATGGAACTTCCGGCTACCTTACTAGGATATAGAAGCTATATAGCATTTGTACCGTAGATGATCACGTCAACATGGGCCACAGTACATTGTGAAAAAAAACATTAAAAAGAACTTTCAAAAAGGGCCTTTTTTCTCCAGTAGGGCAAAGTGGCAGGCTCTTTAGCACCACCACGTTCCTATCTGTGCGCGCCTATGGTCTTTATTGTCTTATCATTTTGTGTTTACTATAATGTCCTATAATGTACTTGAGATGCTTCTCACCTTCGTGCTGCTTGTAGCGGTGAGCTACCATGACGTTGGTTGCCTTCTCCACTCCGAGATCCAGCAGCTCCATGGGCGGCTTAGCATACTTGTGGATCCTTAACACCTCGTTCTTCAGACTCGTGCCGTAGATGAAGTCCTCAAACAGATCGATGCGGTACGGGTTGGCGATCCCTGGAAATTGTGTTGGCATCCCAAAACAAGACACATAGTAATTTTATTGTATTTGCTTACAATAAAGTATGCATGCATGGTAAGTATGTATACTGTATATGCTAAACCCATGTACAGTAGTATGTATGCATGTTTTTCATGAGGAACACAAAATACTGTGCATTCCAAAAAATCTCTCTGCAAAAATGAGCAAGTCTTTTAATGTGGCGCGTAAATCGGATTGCCGGAATACCAGCAAAGGTCATTCATCTCAAATCCCAAGCTACCGTACGTTAAGTACTGAGGATTTGTATGTCTCTGTCTCTCTCTCTCTCTCTCTCTCTGTCTCTGTATCTCTCTCTCTCTCACACACACACACTCCCCGAATTCACTGGCCCAGTTCATCTCACTGTGTTGGCCTCCAATTGACTCCTGGGGGTCTGAGCCATCGAAGCGCACACTGCCAATGGAGGCCAACTCTGCATCAGCCCAGTACAGACGCTGGTTGAAGTAGTCGATGGCCAGGGCTAGAGAGAGAGAGGGAGAGCGGGGGAGAGAGAGAGAGAGAGAGAGAGAGAGAGGGGGGGGGGGATAGAGAGAGAGGGAGAGAGAGAGGGAGAGAGGGAGGGAGGGGGCAGAGATAGGGAAGGAGAGATGGGGAGTAGGATAGATATTTAAACCAGTTATGAATTCAACCAGTAAATCAATAGATTGCTCCAAGTGTCAAAAGCAAGGGGTTATCCAGTGTGCTTATTTATTTATGGTTTATTTACATTTATTCATATTTTTTCCACAAATAAATAAATGCAGCTACACAAAGTGCTAAGTCACAGTTTGGCAATGCTAGGGAACTGGCACCCTTCCTGAATGCCATTGTGAAGAAGTTCCATACTGATGAAGGGGGTGTGTGAGTGTGTGAGTGGGTTGGGGGGAGTTCAGCAGGTCAAACAAAGGGTTATTTGAGATGTGCTTAGTGCCTCCAGTCGAAAGTAAAACTGCTGACGAACTTCTTGCCTCTGTGTGTGTGTGTGTGTGTGTGTGTGTGTGTGTGTGTGTGTGTGTGTGTGTGTGTGTGTGTGTGTGTGTGTGTGTGTGTGTGTGTGTGTGTGAGCGTGCGTGCGTGTGTATGTGTGTGTTTCACTCCTCCTTGACCTAATTTGAACAGAGGATCTCCAGTCACCATCACGGAGACTAATTGGCTCAATTTATTTTAAAACAAGACATGAAACAACTTAGTGAGTTATTATCCTGATGCTAGGCCCTGGATAGGTGCATCAAAAGGCCCAATTTCTGAAAATCCTGCTCCATTTTTGCACCATTGTTCCTTTGTACTAACATAAATTCCTTGAAAAAAGCTTTTGTTAAAGGGTGGCACAACAGGCTTGGGATTTTGAAAGGCAGCAAATTAACGTTTCAGTGAAATCAGTGAAAAATGTGTTTTATGGACTATTTTGATCAAAAACTAGTTAGGAGAATCATTTTGCTGAAAGCTCCAGTTAGAGAGAGATAGAGAATGTTTGATTTATTTGAAGTGTGATTGTGGTTTTATTTTCTTTTTGTCTTTTTAGATGTGCCGTCCTAGCATCTCTATAAGAGGGTATGTCCGTCTGTCGGTCCGTCGGTCGGTCAGTCTGTCCGTCTGAAACGTTTTCTTTCAATTGTAATTCCCTCCTGTGTCCACAAGGCGGCAGTGCATAGACAGTTGCATCTTTGTCCGCCTGTCGGACTTGTTTATGATGAATCTGTGATTCTTCCATGCATGGCAAGTGTGTGGTAACCTGATTCTCACCAGATAAATGGGTTGAGCCTTGCTCTACAAACATCCATTTGGAGATACGTCATAGGAGTAGGACTGTCACTCACCAATGTTAAATGCTCAGTATTATGTATTACTTCATCCCTTTACTGGTATTGGACCGTCACTGTTACTTCACGGTATAGAGGGAAACCGTAATTTCAATTTCCTTGTATGACCTTTGCATATGAAGAAACTGGCAATACAGTAAAGGCTGACTTGACTTGACTAGGAGTAGGTCTCTAAAGGTGTGGTTTTATATTTAAAGAAAAAAAAACGTTCACGTCATTGGGGAGACACTTGTCTGACATCTTTAATGAGCTGCCACTACTTTAACTACTCACAGATTCGAAAACGCAGGTACTGTAACACAGAGTCAATGTCAATAACTGAGTCTACAGCATGCGAGCAGCCATTGTTGCGGAAACAACGGTCGCGTTTCACTAACTTTTCAATTCTCCAATACGTTTAAATTTTGACTACATCACGTCTTTGAAAATCCTGCATTTTGTTTTGGGAGCAGGGCGAATCGGAAGGTTCTCCAGACACTCGTGTGAGTTCATGAAGCTCACAAAGCTGAGCGGAAATACAGTAGGAAATACACCAGAGAGTCAGGCTAGGTTAGCGGTAGCCTAGCGACGCCATCCATGTACTCCACCCAAAGATTCTGTCTGCACATCGTCTGGCAAAAGCCTCCAGCTCGGTTCTCTCAGTGTTTAGCCAATCAGCAAACAGTTGAGAGTGTTGGCGTAGAACTTACCCGAGAGCTCTGTTACTGATTGGTTAAGGTAACTATATTCACACTTTCGTTTTGTTATTTGTATGCTTTTGCGACGCTATAACATAACAGGCATGCTAATAAAGCACAATATGGGTTCTAATTTGAGTTTGGAACTTCAATTAATTTAAATTATAGAGTAATATCAGACCATCTCCCACCGTCCACAGAGACGGATTCCTCATGGCTTTTGCCAGACTGATTGACGGAATCAACAGTCGGCTTTTCGCCCAGGCTAGGTTAGCGGTCCTTCAGCCCAAAGAGGGTCAGTGCAGAGGATACTGCTGAGGATGTTTGTGTTCTTGTCTCCTCACAATCAGACACCTCTGCCGACTCTCTCTTTCTTTGTCTTTTGTCTGAGACATGTCTATTGACTCTCTCTCCTTCTCTCTCTCTTTCTACATCTCTCTATCTCTCTCTCCCTCCAATGAGACATGTCTGCCGACTCGACCGTGAAGCACACTGCTCCAGCACTGTTTCAAAAGGTCTGTTCTTTTCCAGGTCACAGATTCAGGACACACGCACACACGCACGCAGGCGCTCTCACATGCACACGGACACGCACACACACACACAGTACTTTAGCGTGTGCAGTGCACCTCAGATAGCCAGTGTAGGTCGAAGCAAAAACAACTTATTAGCACTTCGCCTGCTCTGGCAGTTTTTAGAATCGTATGTGCTGCAGAAAAGATACCTTTGAAAGGTATTTGAAAACTTTCTTTTTTCCCCAACTCCATCATCATCATCATCATTATTGTGTTTTTATCGTATTGTTTACAGCTAATGTTACACAGTACAAGAACACCCCCAATTAGGAAATAATAATGATGTGTTTTTTCTTTCTTTTTTAAAGTTTTTTTTTTGGGCTTTTAAGCCTTTATTGGTTTTTGTGAGAGGAGAGACAGGAAGTGAGCTGGGAGAGAGAGATGGGGAAGGACCGGCAAAGGACCCGGACCAGGAATCGAACCCGGGTCGGCAGAGTGGTAAATGTGTGCCCTACCATATCAGCCACAGTAGGGCCATGATGTGTATTTCTAAAAGGAACATATAACATTGTTTTATAGTGTATTAGACCATATTGGTACCTGTGGGCCTCCGTAGCCTCTTATCCAGCAGTACCCTCCGCATAGAGCCATCCATCGCAGACTCCTCTATGTGGGACCGATCACCAATCGGTCAGACATACGGCTCGGGACAATGGGCTGTAAGGCCTTAGACGCTCACATGAGAGGAGAAAAACACAAGCGCTACGTTTCCAGCCGGAAAACGTCAATGCCCATGGAAATGTTTGCTGCACCGGCTGCCAAAAAAGTTGCAACGCCAGCTATGCCTCTAATATCAACATTCGACCCAACGGCTACACTGAAGGCAGAAATGCTGTGGGTTCTGCGGACACTTTACCGTCATCATTCGTACTCTTCAAATGAAGATGTGGGCGCCGTCTTCAGGGAAATGTGTCCCGATTCCCAGTTTGCAAAAACATTTACTTGTGGGAAAGACAAAACGTCCTATCTTGCACGATTTGGCCTGGCTCCATTCATCAAACGGCAACTTGTATGTACAGTCAATCAGGGCAACTTCGTCATCATGCACTTCAAATGCGTACGAGCAGATTTATAGAACCTAATTGCGTTCGGCTCAGTTGTTTGCCATTGCGATTTGTCAGTATTTTCACTACTTGAGTATGTCGTAGTGGTTCATGCTTGTGAATTGAAACCGAGTATACATTTAAATGCCTATAAACAACTTGACAGTTAATGATAAGTCGCTAAAACCGTCAGCTAAGTGCAATTCAACGAAATGTAATGTAATTGGCCGGCAAGCAACGTTGCTACTGTTTGGCATCTACTGGCCATATGCAACCATGCGTGCGCGTAGGCTTATGTGTGACATCTAGTGGCCATATATGCAATGGCCCATCTGTGTCTGTGTGAGAAAAAGAGAAAAAAGAGCACACGTTCTTCAGTAGGCTTCCAGTAGACGTCTTTTGACCTGCTTTATCTGAATATTTTACATACATATGGCTTAATGGCAAAGATCTGAATCTCAGGAACATGCTGCAGTCAACTGGAAGTTTGTCAGCCTTCTGCAAAAAGAGCATGCGGAACAATTTGCAGGGATGCAGATAAAGGTAGCAGGAAGCTGTGGCTTACATACGCTGCATAATTCATTTAAGGGTGGCTTTGAATTGTGGATCGTGGAAAAGGTGCTTAAGGCACTTCATTATCTCTTCCAATGCGCACCAGCCAGAAGAGAAGATTTCAGCTCTGCAACTGAAACCTCAAAGTTCCCCTTGCCTTTCTGTGGGCATAGGTGGCTGGAAAATGTACCTGCTGTTGAAAGAGCATTGGATGTTTGGCCGTCTGTTGTGAAGTATGTGGATCTTGTGAAGGCAAAGAAAGTGAAGAATCCGGGTACATCATCATTTGACAGTGTTTGTGAAGCCCAAGTGGATCCCTTTCTGCTGGCCAAATTCAACTTCTCCATGGCCATATCGCGTGTGTCCCAGCCATTTCTGGCTAAATATCAAACAGATGTGCCAATGATGCCCTTCCTTTGGGAGGATTTGAAGACTCTGGTCTCGGTAATTTTCATTAATTTTAGATGTTACATTGCCCATGTTACGCATATTGTATTGTATTGTGTTATTCACAAATTATTAACATTTTCATTTTCAGAACCTCCTGAGACGCTTCATCAAACGCGAGGCCCTGCCCCAGACACCATACAAGCTGGTGAGGCTTGACGTGTCCGATGAAACAATCTGGCTGAGTCCCAAGGAAATGGACATAGGGATGGGGGCCACTGTTGTGATCAAGGTAGAATTATGGTTACTATATATTGCTTTATATATTTCTGGCATAGAAAGTATTGTTGGCCTTCTCTTTTTAATTGTTTGGAGTGATTCTAGAAATTTGACAACCAATATTCTCTTGTCAGGATCTGTCAGGGGCTGGAGAAGTGCCCGTTGAAATATGCCGTCGTTAACAATATGATGTGCTTGGACCCAAAGAGGATGAACCTGCATGCAGATGACTGCCTCAGTAAAATGAAGGCACTTGTCCAGAAGTTTGTGAATGACAAACAGTTGGCAGTCGGCATAACTGCTGGTAAATTTTATAAATAAGAAGAGATGAGATATGTATACATAAAAGATAATGATGTTAAATATGGTTTTCTATTTTGTCGTCAGCATAAATACTTCTAATTCTATTTTTTGGGGGGATTATGCAATAATTACAGGTGATGTCATATCCCAGCAGTTCGAGAATCTCCTGCACAGTGAGGCCAAAAACCTGGGGCCTCATTTATCATCAGTTCGTAGAATGTCTTCTAAATTGTCTCTTACGAGTGAAATTTAGAATGTTCGCAAGTACAGAAAAATCAGGATTTATCCTTTGCTCAGGAATGATCGCACGCACGCTTTACGCACAGGATCTGTGCCTAAGAACGCTTGATAAATGAGCCCCCTGGAGTTCCTCGCCTTCAGTCCTTCTGAAGGATGCAGAGTAGATGTGTTCTTGCATCAGAAGATCTCTCAGTCTTAAGCTGGGCTTACACTGTGCGACTTTTGCCCCGATTTGGCACTCGCACAACTTTTTGAGAGTCGGGCCGATTTCTTGCTCAATCGCAGGTCAATCGTGAGTCTCGCATCGTGCAGTGTACATGGGGTAACGACAAGCGATTTCGCCTCACGATTGTGCAATCGCAGGATCGCAAGAAAATCAAAATGGTTTGAAATTCTGGTCGTGGCTCGTGCGTAAATCGCACAGTTAAAGCAGCGCTACGAGCCGATTTGACACTTCACATGCACAAATTAATAGGGCCGTGCGATTCGCTGTTGAGCGCGACCTCATCTCCACCTCAGGTGCGCATTTTCCCTCCTCTGCAGACCGGGGAAACATGCCTGTCGCGTCGTACGGTGGAAGCATTTCGCTCGCATCCGACTGTCGGCTCGTGTAGTGTGAGTACGTGAGTCGTGAGCTGTGAACTTTTAAACAGTGAAATTCCATCGTGCAGTGTGAGCAGAAGCTTAAGACCCACGAGTGAAAATATCGCACAGTGTATGCCCGGCTTTACCCTGATCTCTGGGCCTTCTGCAGAAATCTGTTGCTCCTATCCCATGGGCAAGCAGAGGTAGAACGGGGCTTTTCAACAAACAAAGAGGTCGAGATCTGCAAGCTGTCAGAGGACGGAATGGTTGCTCACAGACTAATCTGTGATTATGTTAGGGTGCATGGCGGTGACGTGACCAAAGTACCCGTTACAAAAGAGATGACGAATTACTGTGCCACAGCAAGAACAAGGTACCGAACATACTTGGAGGAGGAAAGGAACAAAAAAGAAAAAAGATGACCAGGGGAAGAAAAGAAAGCGATTGTTTGATGAACTTGAGGAGCTGAAAAGAAAGAGAGTGGCATTGGAGGCGGTGTGTGAGGGTTTACAAAAGGAAGCAGATCAGATGGCCGACAAAGCGGAAAATTCTGGTGGGACAAAAATGGCCACCCTGATATCAAAGTCAAACACTCTGAGATGACGAGCAAAAGAGAAAATGGAGGACCTGGTTGGCCTGAGGGCTGACATTGCTCAGAAATCACAAGAACTGAAAAACTGTGATCAACAATAAAGCAGTATCAGTAACCTGCTTGGCTCTCATGCTGTATTTCGTTTGCTGTACAGTTTTAGTTTTGTTTTGGTTGCTGTTTTTAATATTGCATGTCGAGACCTGCATGACATTAACCCAATGGTCAGGGGTGCACATAACTGGTACGCAGGTGCGCATGCGCACCAAAAATTAGCAATGCGTACTGCCACCTTGGTCACTACAGCGCACTTGCGTACTGACTATCCCTCCTGAAAGATAAGAGAAAGAGAGACTGTTGATGTTGGTGAATGGTCAAACATGTCCAAAAAGAAACAGACAACAGTAGCCTAATCAGTTTCTTTGGAGTTTCGCCAACAACAAAGAAAATTGAGTGAGATTGAAAAAAAAACAACTTTCCGCGAAGTGGCTCCAAGTGCCGTGGCTTGAGGAGCGGACAGAAATGTAGTGCCAGTCCCTTGAAATGCGGAATCGTTCCGTATGTGGCAGTGGAATCATGCGTTCCGTGTTAAACAGGAAAGGGACGCGATGTGTCCCGTTTTCTCATGAATGCCTAAAATTGACATGTCACTCGCATAGGCTATCAACTGTAGCCTAAATCTAACGATGGTCGGCGCGAGCGCGACCGAGTTGAGCTCCTGAGGCTCTCCCCTCCCTCCATCATTATGGAATTGTGCCGTCTGTTTCTGTTAACTCCGGAAAATGGACGCGCAACCCCGTCATTCTCATTGGCAACTCAGATGAAAACAGATGAAATTCAGACAATAATCACTTAACTTGAAGATGACATGTTGACCATTTGTAGGCTAATTAAGATTTAAAGAATACCAAACTAACACATTTTTGATTAGGCTACCTTGCACCAGTTGCATTAGCCTTCAAACAACATGTGTCAACATTCGTGGTGATCATGTTTTATCCTCCGACACTGCGGACAGTGGACTTTTTTTTTTTTTTTTTGTAACCGCGGATGAGGTGCGTACCAAAACATATTTGCTGGTGCGCATATGAGTAACGCCCTAAAAAAGTTATGTGCACCCCTGCCAATGGTCCCTCTGTTACACTGTATATATGTAGTAAAGTGCACATCACACTTCTATTATAAATAGTGAATTTGTACTGTAACAGGCATTTGATAAAGCTCATATATTATGGACCTCATATATAGAGATAAAATGTTAATACTTCTTATTCGTATTGTATTGGTATTGGTTGTAATTAAATAATAAATATAATTCGATTTGTATTGGTTCCTATTAAGCTCAAACTGGAAACGGGATGTTAGAATGCATGAAAATGCAGGAAATTACATATAAGAAATACAAAATTTTCACCCAGACCCTCGGACAAAATGAACTGTCCCATATTTAATGAATTGACGGTTGGCATTGAATGAATGAAGTCAAGGAATTTTTGCATAGGATTATCAGTATTGCGTTGCTTTCTACATATTCAACACACTTAAAACGTGATAGTACTGAACACTAATCCTCTGCTTTACGTTTTTTTTTTTTTTTCGATGATGTTACTAATGCGGCCCGCTTGAGGTCCACATGGGTTGTATGCGGCCCCCGGACCAAAATGAGTTTGACACCCCTGGTTTAAATAGTCTAAATATTTGATATTTATCTGTATTTGTCTCTACAATTTATAGCACTGTTCATTTTGAAATGTCAGTATATTATGAATGTAAATGCTTCCTAACATATTCGAAACACTTTTCAAATATTGCAGTGATTTTTTTTTTCATCACCAAATATCAACCATTTTTTTGATGATGAGATGCATTTTGGAAAAAAGCACCATCTTAAGAAACCCCCTAGGTTTTTTTTCGTCATTATTTCGCTAGCGTGCCTATTCTGAATGAGCCATTTTGATATAGATTAATCTAGATTAATCTAGATTAATTTCATAATTACAGTGAGATTAATCTAGATTTAAAAAAATAATCTATGCCCACCCCTAATATACGTATATGGTAGGAAGACAGACAAGGGAATATAAGGGGAAATACAAAAAGAAATAGCAGAAAAAAGGTCCCTACGACAACTTTTAGAGCAGCATACTGTTGATGTGGTTGAGCAGGTGGCCGTGGTCATATCACCTGTAATGGTGTGTTAGGAGCAGTGTTGCCAGGTTGGGCGGGTGCCCGCCAAATTGGGCTACTTGGGATGAGCGTCTGCGGGTAAAAATCTGAAAAATTGGCCATTTGGCATTTTTTTCAGCCGTTTTTTGCCCATAGAAGTCAATATAATTGTTGAATTTGGGCGGAATTAAGCACATTTTGGCGGTTTTTGAGAAGCTTTTGGGCTGGATTTGGTCAGACACATCTGGCAACACTGGTCAAGAGACTGGCAGTTTGGGAAATGTGTGCTGCTGAGCACGTTTGGGTCTGTTATTAACAAGACTACATCAGCCTGACTGTCAACCAGAGGCCCTAGATGCGGTGGCGGAAAGGCACCATTTGTGCCACTACACTATACGGTAGGACACTAGAACTATGCTTCACTCTGTGCATAGTGGCTGAGCATTCTGTACACTTTAAAAGAGAAAATAAAATGTCTAGGTAAGGGCTGTCCTAAACATTTTTCGGATGGCAGAAGGGGCATGGTGGAGAAGGGGCAGGGGAAGGGACAGTGACGTTAAAGTCCATATGCCTCTGTGAATAGATGGGATTTAAGGTGCTTCTTGAACGTAGCCAGTGTGGGGGCCTGGCGTATGTTGTTCAATGTCAATTGAATCCAACTACAACTATGCTGCACTCGGCACACTCTGTAAACTTTAAACCAGATAGTTTAAAAATATATATATCATTCAGTATGCACACAGCGGCTTCTGAGCCAGTGGGCTCCCACATTTGCATGGCTTAACCCTATCGCGCCGGACGCATCATATTTGATGCATCAAATTCAAAGCCCTCTCCACGCTGACACAAAAAAAATCCATCTCAAAAACATCCTGCGTGTCATTTCCAAACGTCCTGCAGTACACGGAAACCGCCACAAGAGAGCAGCGGTCAACAACAAGTTGATCACAGCTCGCCGAAAATGCAAAAATGGAGTAGAAGCGGTTTCCCTGACCGACGCTGAGATATCGTCAAATTGCAAAAGGTTTGTGTACAAATTTCCGAAATATTACTCTACATCCTTTAATTTGAACACTGGCTTTGTGCAATTAATCAAGGAAGAGTTTATATTTTTACACCGTGTTGCAGAGAGATCGTGCTAAAACTGATGAAACAAATAAGCACCATCCGGCGGTGGCAGGAAGTCAGCCATCAATGCATTTGCTCCATAGGGAAACTTACAAAGCATACCACGACGATCGTTTAACAAAACACACAAGTTGTTTTACTTCAAGACAAAGATATTGCCTTAAGAAACAGGTTTTACTTGCAATTTTGAAAATGTAATGCAAAATGTTGAAATTATGATCTCGTAAAAAATGCATTGAAGTGAATGGAGAAATGGTCAAATTGTAGTAATGGACCCATTTATTCAAATTACACATCAAAAATGAATAATGATCTATATTACACTCTAAATAGGTTGTTAAGCATTCGATCAGCTATGTTTTTACATAGATTTTAAAAAATTACCCAACCAGGCTGTCGGAAATGTAAAATATGGTCCTGCTAAAACAAGGATAGGCTTTAAAAAATGGCAGGATCTCACTAAATATTTAAAGATAATCCTCAAATTAAATTATCTGACAACTTTTTTTAAATTAAAAAAAGTTGTAAATGCATTTAAAGTCATTTTCAATGGTCATGAAATTGGAATTTTCATTTTATATATGATGCATTAAATATCTCAGTGACTTTAACAAAATTTAGAATTTTTTTTTTACATTTCTTATAAGGGACCAATATTGAAGCAAATTCCAAAAAATTAGAATTTTCTCTCATTGCTTTCATGGTTCAGGTCTCACAGGGTTAATTGCAATATTTGCATTGCCATACTCTTGTACCTTTCATCCATTTTAGTGTGTGTGTGTGTGTGTGTGTGTGTGTGTGCGTGCGTGCGTGTGCGTGTGTGCGTGCGCATTCGTGCATGTGTGTGTGTGTGCGTGCGTGCGTGCATGTGTGTGTCCTTAAGAGAGCAACATATCAACACAACAGACAGCTGATCTGCGTAAGGGTTTTTTCCAGCTTGCAGTTTCTACCTCCTGAGGTGAAGGATATTTTATAGTCTGTTGTCCAGCCCTCCAGCAAAACTCCACAGCCGTCTGGTGCAGACAGTGTTACCACTATTGTAGCTGAAGGTTTATCAGCATCGTGGGTGCCCTTGAAAAGGCCTGGAGGGCTCAGAGCTGTTGGCCATTTTGTCTTGTGACCAGAGGCAAGCAACCTACATCAGTGATTTTCAACCTATGGGCCGGGGCTCACTGGTGGGCCCTGAAGGTATTCCAAGTGGGCCTTGAAATCATTTTCTAAAATTATAATCATATTTTGGTGTGTGTTGCTATTGATTTATTTGAGTTTTATTCTTTATTGGGTCAGAAGTGGGCCCTGAACATTTGTGACAATTTCGAGTGGGCCCCACGTTGGAAAAGGTCGAGAACCCCTGACCTACATGTAGATTCAGAAAGTGAGAACCCCACCGCATACGTATCTGCTTCAATTGTCAAACTCAGTGAACCAGCTGATCAAAGCAGATGATGTAATTAGTCAAATCACTGACAGGTAGAAGCAGCTCTAGGAAATCCATGACATGGCATTTTTACTTTTTTACATAATCCAGTTTGTCTGCCTTTGTCTCCCGTCGTACTTACTTACAGAGCTGTAGCTTGTCATAACTCATCACAAGTTACGCCTCAGAGTCCACAGGGAGCGATGCTATTTGTATTCACATCCACAGCTTGTCCTTTTATCGTCTCTCCTGACCACACTCACTCGTACCCGCTGAATATTATTAGGCATACAGAGAAAAGTTTTATTCCTGTCATTGTGGGGGGTGGCGGGTGTGTGATTGAAGACCTTTATCTGTGTCTGAGTCATCCGGTTGCAGAATCGAGAATAGTTTATAGTCCTGGCCTGACACAATCATGCACTGAATATAAAACCAATGCACTGGTTACTGATGATGGGCAATAAGCGCAATAAGCGTTGTAAATTATAAATGTTGGTGAAAGCGCAGGCTATACTGAATACTGCGTAAATGG
>NC_085869.1:4820947-4828447 GCF_034702125.1 Engraulis encrasicolus | reverse complement strand
GTACTGCAAGGGAGCAGCATTTACAAATGTTTGTACATGAGTAAGAACCAAACTACGACAGCACAGTGGAGTGGGCATCAACTTCTACAGTGTGAGTTTTATGTGGTTTCATGCCTTCGGGTCTTATAGTATAAACTTCCAGGACCGATAAGACTGTGCTGTGTCTGTTGTGTTAACATAGTAGGTCTTACCCATTTATAAACATTTGTAAACATTTTGTTGCTAATTAGTTCATTATTTATAAAGAGTTTATACAACTTTTTTGTGTTAGTTATTGTAAAGTGTTACCAGAACTTCAGTGAAACTCCGGATCAGAAGGCATGCATGGTAGGGCCTACAAACTGAATTTAAGTTTGGGTGATTAGCTAAGTAATGAAACTGATGTACTAATTGAATACCCCACTTATGACTTTTTATTATTGCTCACCGCATTCGTCCTCATCTGAGTTGTCCCCGCAGTCGTCCACTTTGTTGCAAAGCTGGTCTGAGCGCAGACACACGTGGCCATTCCTGCACTTGAAAGGCCTAGTGGGGGGGCACGGCAGCTTGGCTGGACAGGGACGAGCAAAGCACAAGCCGTGTTTCTAGTGCAGCTGAGGGCAACGGTTTCTCATTTTGTTTTTGTTTTATCAACAAAAAATTATGAGCAAAACGCTCTTAACAAGCAGGGTTGCACAGAAATTTAATTGGGAAGAATCACATTTTCTCATTTTGTTTTTGTTTTACCAAAAAAAAAAATAGAAAAAAAGTTATTTTTTAGCAATTTTTTTAGCAATTTCATCTGGAAAAATGGTTGGTGAATTTGGCCCAAAGGGTGAGTAAGCGCTGCAACACTGAGTCACTTCTCAACAGGGAATATTTCACGCACAGTCAGGGTCAAAGATTTACTTCTCCAAGTTCTCCTCAATATACTATGAGTTGCTTTGAGTTCTCCTTAATTCATTATTATGACTTACTTTGAGTTCTCCTTAATTCATTATTATGACTTGAGTTCTCCTTAATTTCCTCTGTATCTACAGTATGTGTCTTTCAGGGCCAACACATGCAGGATTTAATTCCAGGTGAAAATTGTCAGTCGTTATTTTTTACTGTTCGACGTTGTAAGAGCCTCATTTAATTGGGATTCAATTCCAGGTGAAAATTGTCAGTCGTTATTTTTTACTGTTCGACGTAGTAAGAGCCTCATTTAATTGGGATTTAATTCCAGGTGAAAATTGTCAGCCGTTATTTTTTACTGTTCGACGTTGTAAGAGCCTCATTTAATTGGGATTCAATCTCTTATTAGCGCTTCTTCATTTTCTCAAGCTCTCTCTCTCTCTCTCTCTCTCTCTCTTACTCTCTCTCTCTCTTACTCTCTCCTCTCTCTCTCTCTCTCTCTCTCTCTCTCTCTCTCTCTCTCTCTCTCTCTCTCTCTCTCTCTCTCTCTCTTACTCTATCCTCTCTCTCTCTCTCTTACTCTATCCTCTCTCTCTCTCTCTCTCTCTCTCTCTCTCTTACTCTATCCTCTCTCTCTCTCTCTTACTCTATCCTCTCTCTCTCTCTCTTACTCTCTCCTCTCTCTCCTTCGCTCAGTAGCTTTCTCAGTTTTTTCCCTCTCTGTCCTTCGTTTGGTCTGCTCTCTCTGTCTGTCTATCTGTTTGTCTGTCTGTCTGTCTGTCTGTCTCTCTCTCTCCCTCTGACTCTCTCTGTCTCTCTCTCTCCCCCTCCCTCCCTCCCCCTACCTCTCCCTCTCTCTCTCTCTCTCTCTCTCTCTCTCTCTCTCTCTCTCTCCCCCCGCTCTCCATCCTTTCTCTCTCCCTCCCTCCCCCTACCTCTCTCTCTCTCTCTCTCCCTCTCTCTCTCCCTCCCTCTCTCTCGTGGTCATGTGTGCGTCTCATCTCCTCACCACACATGTCAGTGCTCTCGTCAGAGTTGTCTCCGCAGTCGTCCTCTCCGTCACACACCCAGGCGTGCAGCTTACACAGCGTGTTGTTGCAGATGAACTCATCAGGCCGGCAGAAGAACGCTCCTGACAAACCACACACATACATAGCACACATTGAGACACAAGCAAAGCATGCATTATAAATATGGGCACGTAGCTATTTGAGTGCCATGGACTTGAAAACGTGTCTTTTCAGAATGTATGGCACAGTGCCAAAGACTTGATATCAATCCCGTTTTTTATGGGGGGTGGGGCCTAACACGTTGATCTGGTATGTTTGTTGTTCACATGGACAAAGAACTCAATTTTTTATGGCTCTTGAAAAAAACACTCAAATGTTGAAAAAAGCCTGGCAACCCCACGGTCTGAATTTGAAAATGGCTGGCACTCAATGAGTTTGAAAAAAACAGATGAATAATATATAAAAAAAAAAAACAAATGGAGAAAGAAAGAAAATACCTTTATTTTATAAAAGGAAAAAAAAAGAACTTCAAAGATTCCATAAAGAGTGACATTATACATGTTGGTTAATCCAGAGTTAAGCGTGATGGATGATGGGGGGATAGATGGGGCAGAAGAGCGGTGTACAGTGTTTTGTCTTTCAAAAATGAAATGAATCAAAGATAGGCGATAGGAAGAAGCTAGGTACGTAGATACTTTGTACTTCATAATGGGTTTCCACGCCTCACTGCCATGTTACCCAACACATCATACAACACCTACCAGCTATGCATAAGCATCTTGGATTAGATATCCAAATGACATTGTAGCTAATAGTCCAAGGTCATACATGATTATGTATAGGAATGGGGACAGGTGGGAGTGTATACTGTAGATTACATTAATTTAGAGTTTTTTTTTCTAAATATAATTTATGAAACTAGGAAGCCAATTTCCTTCTGATCTAATGTATTATTTTTTTTATGAAGGCATTGGACTGTGATAAATACAATATGGCAATTGTACTACTACTCTACATTGTCATTGTCCAATAAGATAACCCTTGAGAGAAATATTGTCTAATGAAATAGGCATACTGTTGTCATACCTATTGGGTTTTCAGGTGTGTGTGTGCAGGCGTGCAGGTGTGCATGTGTGTGCGTGTGTGTGTGTGTGTGTGTGCATGCGTGTGTGTGTCTGTGTGTCTGTGTGTCTGTTTGCCTGGTTGTGTAATAACTATAAAGTAAGCCTACAGTACATACCATTTTCACAGTTTTCCTCATCGCTGTGATCCACACAGTCGAAGACGTCGTCACATTGGCATCGTTTCGGAATGCAGTGGGCGTGGTTTCTACACAGGAACTCCTCCTCCTTGCACTCCTTCACACAATCCCTCTGTAAGCGTTCACACACGCACACACACACACACACACGCACGCACGCATGCAAAACACACACACACACACACACACACACACACACACACACACACACACACACACACACACACACACACACACACACACACACACACACACACACACAAACACACGCACGCCACACACAAACATACAGCGGTAAACTTTAAGCAACTCCAAGTAATAGACAATAAGCAAGCATTTCACAGCAAACTGGCCTACATGGAGATTATGTTGCCATGGAGACAACCCATAAAGGACAAATGTGCTCTTTCATGCAAAAAAACAGATCAAAGCATTAGCATAAAAAAGGCTCATCAATGCAAATCAATCACCCCTCTCTTCTTTGAGTTCACTGACTGCTGTTGGTAACAAAGTAATGATGAGGACATTTCATGTAAGATACTAGATAATGAACTGGTACTGTAACTAGCGCTAAGCAAATGTTTGCCTTTGTAAATGGCTGCAGATTCCCTCCAGTAGATTCCCCTACTTCAGCAACACCATCTACAACAACTACAACACCATCCCCAAAAAAGATGGCTATTGATTGATTCACACCTACATTAATCTCTGTGCTCAAACAACAATTAGAAAACGAAGCAGCAGTTATGTGTGTTATTCTGGCTAGAGATGCTAGTCCATGCAGTTGTCGTGTCCGTCACACCTCAGGCTGGCCAGGACACAGCCCCCGCTGGCACACACATACTCGTTCAGGTAGCAGGAGGGGACAGCTGTCACACAAAAACACACAGACATTCATAAACATAGACAAACACAGACACACAGGAGCAGACATTTACGCAGAATAAGACAGACACACACACAGAAGTACAGTATTAAAGGAACTGACCATAGACATACAGTACATACTATACTGTAAAGACACTTCAGAATTGAGATTTTCTTATTTGCAATTTCTAACAAACAGCAACACAAAGAATATGGCACATTCAAAGATTAGATCAGGTCAGAAAATCAGATTTCTGACGTAAAGTTTGTTTAGCGAAGATCTGTTGGGTCGTCAGTACAAATTTTGCAAGTGTGGTTTTCAGACTAGAGATTGCGGAAAAAGCTGGGATAATCTTGGACATATAGGTTACTGTTAAAGAAACAGTCCACCGTGTTTCAATGATAAAGTGTGTTATTCTCTGACCTGAGATGAGCTCCTCCTGACCTGCGTGCCAAATGTGCCCTGTGGAAAAGCTGAGCCAAGCTAACGCTAACGAGTTTGGATTGCGCGCGTTGTTCATCTCAAGTCAGAGAAGAACACACTTTATGACTGAAACACGGTGGACTGTTCCTTTAAAGGAGAATCTTAGTCATATCAGGCTACTGTAAAGTCGTAGTAGTAGCACTGATGACCTATAGACGGAGATGTTCACCATAAAGAACATGGATCCAATAATTGGCAGCTAGTCAAAGCTAAATAAAGAAAATGGCTGCCCGCTTTGCTCTGATGCAGTCTGGCAGCCTTTGTGAAGGTAAGTGTTGTATTTAACACATCCCGATGCTCCCAATTCCACTGTTCAGCCTTGATAACATACACAAGCAGAATTCAGCAACTTCAAAGACAGGAAGGCAGCTGGCATCTGTTCTTGTAATCATACTGTTAAGACAGGTGCAGTGGAGTGCCTAATACTCTTTGCATCTCTCCTGCTTTATTGGCATGCCTATTGACCCCCCCCCCCCCCGAGACTCACTTCAAAGGTTTGACAGCGCGATAACAGCAAGAGTTTCCTTGACTCTGTAATCTCCTTCCTCTGCAATAAGCCGTTAGTAGTGAATGCATATCACCTCATACATCAACTCGTATTCATTACTCACAGGTCTCCATATTCACAGGAGGTCTCTCTTTCATTTCACAGTCCGCCTCATCACCACATCAAAATGTTATTTTACAAACCGAGGAAAATAAGAAAAGAGAAGCTGAGCCGGTTATAGCTTGGCCAGTCTCTACAGCTACTAACGTCTTGCGCAGATCACAATTTGAATTTAAAACATATGAGTGCATATGAACAGGTTTGCAAGGTCGGGAAAATAAATTCACTGTGATCAACAACCCGAGTGGATTGTGTTTGTGCACTCACCGAATGCTTCTCTTTTTGCAACCAATCGAAGCCAATATACTCAGAGTGGCTCTTTGAGGTTGGATGGCATTCAGACTGGAAAAAGAGCCTTTTCTGTACTGTATTGTTTTTTGAGCAGAGGTAGACTTGTTTCCACCGGCTGCTCAGTGGAGGAGTCTTTGCTCTTTCAAGAGGCTCTAGGACAAATGTTTCTGTTCATAGTTTTGTCAGCTGTCAGTCATCGTAGCTAGCCTTGTACACTCACAGCCTACGTACATATGCCGAACCACGCACGCACGCACACACACACACAAACACAAACACACACACACCTGTTTCAGTCTCCTGGCAGTTCTTCTCGTCCTCTCCGGTCTTGCAATCCTCCTGGCCGTCACAGAGCCACTTGACGGAGATGCACAGGTTGTTGTGGCACTGGAACTGGTCCTCTGCACACCGCGTCTCACAGTCCTTCTGTTGATACAGTGTACAAAGATATAGCATTAAACTCAGCTAAAACTACTAAAAAGAACATGTTACTGTAATCTACTGTAGGTACAGGGAGACCACCTTCCCAACACACACCCCTGAAGCAATGTTGCATTTCCTTACATTGTTTGTTTGCTTATTTGATTGGCTGGTTGATTGATTGATTGATTGATTGATTGATTGATTGATTGATTGATTGATTGATTGATTGATTGATTGATTGATTCTGATATCTATTTCAGGTGTTTATATATTTTATTCAGGTGACCTTTATTTCCCTTATGCAATTGTGCAACTAAAATAACACGGTCACAAAGTTACAAAAATTAAAGTAGCGGAGTGTCATTTGAAGAAGGAAGTATACGGGTGGTTGACGTTTAAGGGCGTAACGCAAAAAAAAAAAAAAGTTTTTCAAATTCCTGAAAAAAATTATGGATAACAAGGCCGACAGGCGGACAACAGATGCGTCCCTCTATGCCAGTTCCAACAATGCAATTTTTTTCCCCAAACACCCCCTGGCCTCTTCCTAACCTGTCAACGCCCCCCTGAGGATGTAGCCTACTTTTTGTTTATTGGTCATCATGGACACTCCAAATAATGTGGCAGGCAGCAAAATGGCAAGACATGGCTTTATTTTTTGCAGTTTAGGCTATAATAAGCTTATCATTCTTGGATTTGGAAAAGAACCATATGATTTCAAATTTCACATACTGTAGATGAAGGCTACATTACAAATGACCAGACATTTATTAGTATCAACCTTTAGTATCACGCCATTTCAGCATCATGTGCATGTGGGAAAGAATCTAAACATCGGCAAATATTAAATAAATAAAATCGTTTGGATGAATCATGTGCTTATGTTTTCACCCTTTAGGTGAATTATGCGCTTATTTTTCAAAACCAGCTTCACCGTCAAGGCACAAAGCAGTGAGCTCCCGTGCCAGAGTTTTCCAAATTCAAACGACTACAAAGCAATTACGAAAGACGCGTTATGTCCTGTGCTCTCTCTGAGCGCAGCGAAAAGCACCTGTGGGGTACGAGGCCGCCAACGAAAGAACCTCCCTGTAGGCTACGAGTAGGCTAACACACCGTATGTCAAATGGCCCAGCTGTCTGCTTGTAGTTCGAGCACCATGCTCCAGTGCGCAGCGCAAACTGACTACTGAAAAGGCAGAAGTAAACTCGCTGGGAATATTAAAAGGGATGCTCGTAGGCTACACACAGACCTCTGAACCCGATTTTGTGGACTGGAGAAAAGCAGAGGAAAATGTGAATGTTATGAAAGAAAAAAAAAGCTAACCAAATGCCCCTCTATGCACGCACAAAGGAAAATGTGAATGTTTTGAAAGGAGAAATGCTATAACCAAATGGTACAGGTCAACGTTTAGAGGAAGAGCTGTATGCGCTGCGGGTCGCCTGTCAACTAATTACGGTTCCATGCCGTGGAGCGTTATGCAATGCAAACGCCTCTCTATCCGAGCACAAACATCTGTGTCAAAAACTGCCTGCCGACTTCTAAATCGTTCATTTCCGCGAGTTTCTGACGAACCAAAATAAAGTTGCCTCCCATTGTCCAAACGCAAAACAATGGCGGAAATTGAATGCCCCCCTCAGTTGTCTCACAATGCCATCAGCCGTCTTGCCTGTTTGGTAATATGTTC
>NC_085869.1:4748447-4815947 GCF_034702125.1 Engraulis encrasicolus | reverse complement strand
GACAGATGGAGGAGTGGAGAGGAGAGGAGAGGAGAGGGAGAGGAGAGGGAGAGGAGAGGAGAGGGGCTCTGATGTAGAAGAGAGAATACATGTATACACACAGCCAGGGCTGCTGACAGCCTCGGTGGGGCCCAGGACAAAGTCATCTGAAAGGGCCCCCACCCAATACACAGAAAATAATGGCTCAACCATGGCCCCCCTCTCTCCCTGGGCCCGGGACAACTGACCCCTTTGCACCACCCCGTCGACTACCCTGCACACAGTACAGTCTCTCTGGTACATCAGAGCAGGCCATTAAAGAATGCCCTTCCATAAACTCATACATGCATGCTCTTGTGGGAGGATATTCTTTAACACCCTGCCTACTTACTACATGCAAAGAGGGATTGGCTAGAGCAGTGATTCTCAAAGTGTGGTCCGGGGACCACTGGTGGTCCGCGACAGAGCTCAGGTGGTCCGCAAGGGGATTTCTACTTTTTCCAAGACAAGCTAGTTGAAGGCTATATTTGTAAAATCATTACAAAGCCAAACGTGTCTGAAGTCATATTTTCACCACAAGAAGTCAGGCTTGTAAATGTGAATAAAAAGAAAGTGATCTGCATCAAAAGTAAGAATGTGGAATTAGCACCCGTCAACTGTTGATTTAGTTGACAGGTGGTCCTTGAACATTTTTGGCGGGACAAAGTGGTCCTCGGTCTGAAAAAGTTTGAGAATCACTGGGCTAGAGGGCATGGGGTGAGGAGAGGTGTATGAGTGGTGTGTGGTGCAAAGAGTGGTGCTGACAGGGTGGGGCAAAGGGGACAGTTGCCCAGTGCCCAGGGAGAGATGGGGCCCAGAATTGGTTCCTCATTACATTGCATCTACTGGGTAGGGGGGGCCCCTTTCAGATGACTTCGTCCCAGGTCCGGCCAAGGCTAATAGTGGCCCTAACTGTATGCATGCATGACATCATGAAAGGGCATTCTTTAACACAGTCTGTGTCTGGAGGATGGGCTGAGGGTGTGGGGTGTGTGCTGCGGATAGTCTGCTATGTGTGCATGATGTCATGAAAGGACATTCTTTATCACATTTACAGCCAGAGGAAGCGTAATCGCTCTTTAAATCAATAGGTCATTGGCCAGCAAGATGACTTACTTTGCTAAAATGTCCACCTGACAAAAAAAAACTTCTTACGTTGCAGTTTAAGAAATTCTACTTTTTCATGCATGTACGTGTTTCAGTCCGTGACATTGAGAGGATGCACGGTAAGACATTTTTAGGCAGAACATACTGTATAACATGCCAATCCTTAAATACCATCTGTGGCATTTATAGACCTTGACTAGAGTAGTTAATGGGGTGTTGATAATAATAATAATAATATGCTGACAAAGTCGTTGTCACTAGCGTTGCCTTACTTTCTTTTGGAGCCTTAAAGAACAACCTAAATGTAGGTGTTTCAACAAAGGATGTGCAAAGAAAAATGTTTTTGCCATGTCTCATACATCCACATTACTCAAATATAAGTAATTAGGCAATCAAAATTTGAAGAGTTTATTTGCAAAACGTGTGTATCTCCATTTTGTAGAATGTTGGGAAATTGACATTTTTGTATTGGGTATTCCATTGCATTGCATTGCAAAATGCATTTTACATAGGTCGAAAAAAATATCTCAAAATATCTGAATGGCAAGTATTCACACTTAGGTGTTAGGACCTCTGAACAGTCATTTCCATTAATAAAATGCAAAAGTCAAAAATGGTGGATACACCGTTTTGCAAATAAACTGATCAATTATAACCTCATTTCTAACCTCATCGGAATTGTCAACGCAGTCATAGTCGCCATCGCAGCGGAACCTTGAGGAAATGCAGTCACCGTTGGCACAGGCAAAGTCCTTATGGTTGCAGGTCACAGGCTCTGAAAGACACAAGACAGGGTGTTGGTCTACGGCAGTCACATAGATAGATATTTGTTTAGTTTGTACACACTTGCTGCACTTTTTAATATGCATCAAAATATGCGTATGCTCTCTTTCTCTCTCTCTACCTCACGCACGCACAGACACACACACACACAATCACACACACACACACACACACACACACACACACACACACACACACACACACACACACACACACACACACACACACACACACACACACACACACACACACACACACACACACACACACACACACACACACACACACACACACACACTCTCACAGTTAGCTGAGGTGCCCTGTCAAATTCTGACTATTGCAGAATAACTGGTATGCTCAGCTAAAGCTAGCCAGCTCTCACAACTCTGGGGAACTCTGTGAGCATTGCAGACTGACTGTAACTGATCCTGACACAGTGAAAAGCTGACAGCTAGCTCCCGCTCCAGGTGCTGCTGAGGTCTATGGAGGAAACAGTAACATGATTACTGATGTCAGCTGTCTTGGCTTCATTTTGATTTCGATTTTAAAAAAATATATATTTTTAGGGGCTTTTATTCCTTTATTTGACAGGACAGTCGAAGATGGTGACAGGAAGCGAATGGGACGGAGATACAGGGGAGGATCGGGAAACGACCCCGGCCGGACTCAAACCGGGGTCCCGGTGGGTGGGCATGCAAGCCCTAATGTGGGGGGCTTAGCGCGCTGAGCCACAGCGGCCGCGATTTAGATTTTTTTTATGGCGTGGAGCATTTATATGGAGCAGAACTCATGAATTGTGAGATGCAACTCAAAAAAGTAGTTAGCAAACATTCTCTTCAATATTATCTACATGTCTGAATACGTAACTATAAAAATTAAGTAATCATAGCAGTATATTCAATACCAAAACAGACAAAGTTATGGGAAAATCGGCTTCGGTGGTAGACCTTGGCCTGAAGCAACAGTCTTATTAAAGACATACTGCTTTAACCCATTTTGTCCTGAGCCCTTTTTGGGAAAGGGTGCCCTCTGCCAATTAAATCCTAAATATCTCAGCCTCCGAAGCACATACAGACATGAAATAGGTTACATTTAAAATCTAGAACCTTCATTTTGCACTAGTATAGTGTTCATTCAGCTTTAACATGCCCACATCTTTAATAAAACAGCTAAAATCTCAAGGACTTGAATGCAGCGCATACCCGGTATGTCACTCCAGGACACAATGGGTTAAAGAAAATCCCAGCGAAAATGACATTAAAACACTGGGCTTGTCATGAGTGATACGTGAATGAAAGAACAAGTAGAGGCAGAGATATCTTGAAACTGCTGTCAAGTGAGGGGAAACTGCATGTATAAAAACATACACACACACTGATTGTGAATATGACATTACACACACACGCAAAGACGCACGCAAAGACGCACGCACGCACACACAACTGCAGTTCTCCTCGTCTGAGTTGTCTCCACAGTCGTTCTGGCTGTCGCACCTCCAGTGGTCGGGGATGCAGTTGTTGTTCTCACAGCGAAACTCATGAGGACCACACGTCTTCTCATCTGGAGTGGAGAGAGAGAGAGAGGGAGAGAGAGAGAGAGAGAGAGAGAGAGAGAGAGAGAGACAGAGAGAGACAGAGAGAGACAGAGAGAGACAGAGAGAGACTGAGATTGAGTTGAAACTGGTGAGCTCCACTCTTGAGGCCAGGCTGGATGAGATGAGATGAAACAGCAGAGAGCCACAGAGGCACAGAGACAGAGAGCCACAGCGGCACAGAGACATGGTGGCGACACCTCAGATCTCTGGCAGAGATGAGACGTGAGACGGGAAGTTTTCCAACATCAAACAAGTAGCTCCTCCCCCCCCCTTTCACACATACACTACGGTATACTTTACATGCCCTCATGTGAGCACCAGGGGCATCTCCAGACTTATTTTACAGGGGCACATGCCAGGGTATGGATTTGCTGTACCCCGATATGAGTGTCACCAAAAAAAAACCATCTTGAAATTTTGCTCAAGTTTAGCATACAGAGTACAGAATGCTACAGAATGCGCTCAAAATAGCACACATGCTATCTGATCGAATTGCTTTATGTGCTATTATAACTCAAGTCAAGTCAAGTTGGTTTTATTGTCAATTTCTTTACATGCACTGGTCATACAAACAATTTGAAATTACATTTCTTGCTTTCCCATGCTATCTGATCGAATTGCTTTATATGCTATTTATTATGCTGTTTGCTATTTGTTTAGACTTTCTCTCACTGAGCGAGGAACTATTTGTGATGTGTATGAATGCTAGCCTGGTTCACACCAGACGTTGTGTGTGTAGCTTCGGCGCCCCCTGGCGGCGCAGAGCTACACACACTACCGTCTGGTACACAGCCATAGAGCACGCTCCGTCTCCAACCAGAAAATAGGCTGAGAATGTATTGCTTCGGCACGGCCTCCTCACCAACAAATTCCTTCAAAAACCTTCCTGTTAATCTTTAAAGAGTCAATATAGTCTCTAATCTGTCTTGTGACTCCTCAATGTGAGTTACCGTTGATTTTGAAGCAATAAATTCTCAGCCTATTTTCTGGTTGGAGACGGAGCGTGCTCTATGGTGTACCAGACGGTAGTGTGTGTAGCTCTGCTCCACCAGGGGGCGCCGAAGCTACACATACACCGTCTGGTGTGAACCAGGCTATGTGAATGCAGCCTCAGCCTGAATTGTCAGAGCAGTAATAAGTGGTACAGGACGTAAGTGGGAGAGGGAGATGTGATTGTGACAGTTGCTGCTGCACTTGCCACTGAGAGAGAGAGAGAGAGAGAGAGAGAGAGAGAGAGAGGGAGAGAGAGAGAGAGAGAGAAACTGCCACAGCAATCAGCAACTCAAGTGGCACTCAGAGGTAAAGCACAATGGATGAAAATGATAGAGTATGACGCGTGAGACAGGCCAATTGGTGTGTGTGTGTGTGCGTGTGCGTGTGCGTGTGTGTGCGTATGTGTGTGTGTGTGTGTGTGTGTGTGTGTGTGTGTGTGTGTGTGTGCGTGTGTGTGTGTGTGTGAGTGTGTGTGTCTGTATGTGCGTGTACATTTTTCATCACACTCACCGTTACAGTTAGCCTCGTCTGATCCATCAGCACAGTCTGGGTCCTCATCACACACCCACAGCTTGGAGATGCAATGCATGGTGGTCTTGCACTGTAACTGGTCTGGCGAACAGGTGCTGTCAGCTATACCACCCAACACACAGTCAGAAGGGAAAAGAGATTTAAAACTCATTTATTAGACTTCACCGCCAGTTCACAACATACAACATTTTCCCTAAAACATCTCCCCTCCCCTCGGCATGAAAAGGGAGGAGCCTTCTCCTTCACACTCTCAATACGAGAAAAAACGGTAACACTTTATTTTAGGGATACATCTATTAGCACTCATTCATACAATGTCCCTGTATAAGTAACTTGTGAGGCACGTACAAAGCAAAATTAAACATTTGTTAGGCATGTATTCGCAAATGTCTTGTTCATGCACAATTAGGGATTTATTACCAATTTGACCTTAGTAAGGACCTTGTAGGCCTTAGCGTTTGCTTAGTACATGCCTTACAAGTTACTTAACATTGTATGTAGGTTATTAGTGCTAATAGATGTATCCCTAAAATAAAGTGTTACCGAAAAAACATCTGAAAAAATACCCCAGTCCTGCTGTCAGCTATAAACCCAACACACAATCAGAAGGGAAAAGGAAAAGGGGGGAAGATAGTGTTTGAAAAGTCACTACCAAGAGGTTTCTTCTAAGGTCAGACTAAAAAACTCCCGAAGCACCTTAGTACAGCCATTAGAAAGCTTTAGTGGATGCTGGCGAACATTTAGACTTTGCCATGAGAATCGTAATGATGTAGCCGTGGGACATCGACTTTTATTGCAAAACGTTTTTGCCCAAAATCAAAATGATCACGTCCATTGTTTTAACACTTTGATTTCCTCTCACGTTTCCTTGTCCAGCGGCAGTGATTGGTTTGGATGAGCCAGGAAAAATTCTCACCTCCCTCCCCATAAATAATGAATACGGCCATTTTCCCCATTTCATTCTCACCGAATGTCTAAGAGTCTAAAAGTGGACAAAAGTATCGACCGGAGCAGGGCTGGACTGGGGGAGAAATAGGGCCAGGGCACTTTTGGGACAGAATCACTTTAAAAGGAGCACCTCATAATTAGCGGCGCAGAACTGACTCACCAGTGGGCCCCGTACCCTTATGGGCCCCTATTTTCAGAAATGTAATTGTATTTCTATTTTTTTTACATTTCTGAAAATAGGGGCCCACGAGGGTGCGGGAAAATGCCCGGTATGCCAGATGGCCAGTCCAGGCCTGGACTGGAGTGCTGCTCGCTCGCTTGCACTTACACGAAACACTGGTCTGATGTTCTTCACTCGCTCTTCTCTCCATGCACTGAATTCTTCCATAATACATTCGCCCACCTCCAACCAACTCCTCAAATAATGCATGAAGGAATAGACCAATCTCATTCTCTCATAATGCATTCTTTCGTCCAAACTCCTCTTCAAATAATGTATAAGAGAATATACCAAACTTGTTCTCGTTTAATAATATATTATTTGAGCTGTATGCTTTGCCGCTTCGTATACTTTCCTTGGTTTGCTCTGCTTGGCTCTGCCATGCTTCACCAAGGAGAGGAGAGAGGGATGAAGATAGCAAGATATGAGATGGAGATAGAGGGGGTACAGATACAGCAATAAAGAGAAAGGTAGAGCCAGGAAAAGGAAGAGAGGAAAAGAGAGAGAGAGAGATGTCCTCTCCTCCTCTCTTCTGTTCCTCCTCTCCTCCCTCACATTTCTGCTTGTCTTGTCTTTTCACTCTCCCCCCATTCTGTGACACACCACGTTCTCCTTCAACGTCCGTCATGTTTTACGATGTAAAATTCTAAATCAGCTGGTTGGGTAATCATTTCACAGCTAACAATTGAGGGGAGTGTGTGTGTGTGTGTGTGTGTGTGTGTGTGCGTGCGTGCGTGCGTGCGTGCATGCATGCGTGCATGCGTGCGTGCGTGCGTGTGTGTGTGGAGCAAAGGGTTGGATGGGGAAGGATGTATTTTCTAAAGATCTGTCATTCGAGGGTTATTAAAGTTCACTGGAAGACATGCACTGTAAGACCGAGTGGCAGAGTTGGAGAAATAGAGAGAGAGAGAGAGAGAGAGAGAGAGAGAGAGAGAGAGAGAGAGAGAAAGAGAGAGAGAAACTACTGGGGAGGGATAGAGAGAAGTGTCGGGAGGGAAAGAAAGTTGCAGAGAGAAGAGGAGAAGGCGATAGAGATAGATCAGAGACAGAGAAAGTGATCTCTTCTCGATCGTGCTGTCACAACACCTGTCACCTTCATGAAACAAGGCCCCCTTTTTCTGTTCAACTCTTCGTAACACTAGCTATGGATGGGAGACAGAGAGAGATAGAGAGAGGGGTGAATACTAGATGTAGAAGGAAAGAAAGACTGGGAGAGAACAGACACAGACTGAGAGACAGATAGTGTGTGAGAGTGTGAGACAAAGAGCGCAAGAATAAAATAGAGCAAAGGAATAATAATGTGAAAAGCTTTCTTACGGCAGTCTGTCTCGTCCTCTCCATCTCCACAGTCGTCCTGGCCGTTGCAGCGCAGGTTGAGCGGGATACACTTCTGCTTCTTGGTGCACTTAAACTGGCCCGTCAGACAGATGTAGGTGTCTGCAACATACAGTACAGTATGACACAAATAGCAAATAGCAACTACGACCAAAAGAGTCAAGAGTAAGTATGTGTCTGCAACATAAGTAGAGAGAAGAGACTTTGACACTGCATACTGTGGATGAATACATGGAGAAGGAAAGCAGCAAAAGAAAAACTTTGGGCGTCATCAGATAGAATATCCTGAGAAGTTGGACTTCAATGGGTACAGAGGATGTCTAGATCTAGCTGGTATCATGAGCAGGGAACGAATGTGAACCAGTGAAGCAATGAAGCAGTGTTCCAGTGTTCATGAACCATTCTCTGTGTGTCTCTCTGCCTACCTTCCTGCTAGCCTGATTATCATCGACTTTCAAATCTCTTCGCAACTTGGTCTGACCTAGAGCATAACAATTAACGTTTCCCAGATGGCATCGTTAACCCGCCTCCCTTGGTTTGCTACTGGTCGAGGTCAGAAAAGGGTGTGCCGAAGTTTAAATTCTTAGTCCCAATAGAACTTCCCTGCTTAAATCATGTCACTGCCTTGGACACGCCTCTTACCCAGGGCCGTTGGAGCTGCTCAAAGTTGACTGGTTCCCGACAAAAATGGGTGGCGTTCCAGAATTTTCTGGAGATCAGAAACTATATTGCTTTTGGCCTGACTAGAGAGTCACTATACTAAGAGGACGTGACCTGGCTACCTGTGTGTCTGTCTACATGTCTATCTACGATGCCGTGCTGTACGCAAGGAAAGGACAGGGCGTTGGGGGTATAACTGGCTTCATTAGGCCTTATATGGCCGGTGCTGCATTGATCTGCCATAGAGTACCAGGCTGGGCTGGTGCTGGGCTGGAGCTGGGCTAGAGCTGCGCTGACTCCAATGCATCACGAATGCCTTAGCCTAGTGTTTCTCAATCGGGGCGGTACAGCCCCCGAGGGGGCGTCGCGGAGCTCTAGGGGGGCGTTGAGAATGATACAGCTGAGAGGGGGCGGTGCTTAGTTGCCATTAGGGGGCATTAGTCCATTAAATGTTTTGATACTAAGGGGGGGGGGGGGGGTTGGGTGCGTTGTCAGGCTTATGATGTGTTGAAGGGGGCTTTGGGAGGCTTGTGATGTAACCAAGGGGGCGTTTTTTCAAAAAAGTTTGAGAACCATCTGCCTTAGCCGGTCTCAGTGGCGTGATGTGCGGGTGCTGCATAGTTTCGGGCTGGGCTGGGCTGGCCTGAGCTATACGCTGGGCTGAGTCCAATACATCCTGATTGCTGCAGTCGGATGACAGAATGGCCTCTAATCGTTCCTGATGCTACTAAAGTGGTTATCGATCAGAGGGCACGGAGGCCACACTGACACTTATGAATGATCGAGCATTCGTAGCAGACGGGAGAAAAAACACAACCCATTAAAATGACTTGTTATACAGACGGGGAACTCTGTTTGGCTGCTATAACTGCTTGTTACGTTGTCTGATCACAATTATTTGATATGTGATAAACAGTTATGGGAGTGCAGAGTAAGCAGAGCAAAGGAGAGAGAGAGAGAGAGAGAGAGAGAGAGAGAGAGAGAGAGAGAGAGAGAGAGAGAGAGAGAGAGAAAGAGAGAGAGAAAGAGAGAGAGTAAGAGAAGAAAGAAACTGATGAGCCAGAGAAAGAAAGAATACATTTGGCATAAGCTTTAGTTGTATCCCCAGCATGCTTGTCTCCTTTTAATAAAGACTTTAAGCTTCAGTAAAGAAGCCTCAAAAGTAGTTTAAAAAAAAATCCTTTCATGGCAATTTGGACGCCCAAGTCTTTTTGATGAGCACCCTGTTTTAAAATACTTGGATAAATGACCCAGTGAAGCCTTCCCTTCTCTCTTAGATGATTGGGGAAAGAGGGCAAGATAGAAGAAGAGAAAGACATGTACAGTGACAGAGAGAGAGAGAGAGAGAGAGAGAGAGAGAGAGAATGAGAGAAAGAATGGGAGAACAAGAAAAAGGCCAGACAGAGAAAGAAAGAATACATTAAAGAGTTTTATCCCCAGCATGCTTGTCTCCTTACCGTAGAGAGGAGGCGAGGGAAAGAGAGAAAAAGAGAAAGACAAGTAAAGTGACAGAGAGAGATAAAGAGAAAGAGAAAGAATGAGAGAAAGAATGAGAGAGAGAGAGATAGAGAGAAAGAGAATGAGAGAAAGAGAGAGAGAATGAGAGAGAGAGAGAGAGAGAGAGAGAGAGATAAAGAGAATGAGATAAAGAATGAGAGGACAAGAGAATGAGATAAAGAATGGGAGAACAAGAAAAAGGCCAGGTCTCCTCACCGCAGTTGGCCTCGTCAGAGTTGTCTCCACAGTCGTTCTCTCCGTCGCAGATGAAGGGCGGGAGGGCACACAGCCCCGTGCCACACTGGAAACGCCCCGGCTGACACTTAAACTCCGCTGTAGGACGCACACACACATATACACAGACACACACAGACAGACACACAGACAGACACACAGACAGACACACAGACAGACACACACACACACACACACACACACACACACACACACACACACACACACACACACACACACACACACACACACACACACACACACACACACACACACACACAGACACACACACACACACTAAATCAACACGCTCAACAATTTCAACATGACCAAACCACGCTTTATGCATTACACCACAAGCAATGTCTATTTAAGTTGTTTTTTGGAGAGTAAAGAGACAGCTGTGTTCATGTCTGTGTAAGAGTGCATGACTATGCGTTACTAGCATTTACTGATAATAGGAGAGAATAAATCACAGTGATAATAGGGAACCAGGGCGACTGTTCACTGATGAGATTTCTGCGGTTTGCTCTTTTGCGAAACACCATAAGCTTCACTTAATAACTGTCATTCACACTTATGCACAGGCACAAACACAAACACACACGCATGTATGCATGTACGCACACACACACGCACACATGCACGCACACACAACCACATCTGTGAGTCACAACTTTACTCATATCCCAGGTGTGTACATGTGTGTGATGTTTTACATACTAATTAGACCTCCCAGATAATACAACTTGTAGGCTACTTGTTCTATATTGCATAACCACAATTCCTCCTGAATCCAAAGGCATATGCTGTCCTCTGGCATTTGTAGCAATGCAAATTATTATAATTATTAGAACTTTTCCACAAGAATAAGTATGGCCTCCTAGGTTACAGTAAATGTCATGGCAACACAGTTTAACTGGTCATCACTGTACAAATAACAAAGTTTATCTACTATCTGCATTGTGACTACGGTACATACAGTAGAGCACAGTCAGCACCATAACCTTCATGTGATGTACTGTAGTATACTGTATGTTGCATTGTGAAGGTGGGGTGTGGTACAGTATTGGATTGAATCGTCATTACACGCTGAGGAAGGGCTATGTCCAAAACGTCAGCAGGCAAATAAACAAAAGAAAAATCTGAAGAGTGCTGTCCTTCGCTTCATTTCTATGTTTTAAGTGGGATTCAGCACCCAGTTAAGAACTGTATTCATTATTAGGCGACAGTGTGAACGCGTCTCCTCCACTTTACAAGATGTGTGGTACAGGAAATTGGCTCCATATAAGGTATGTGGAAGTGCATAGATGTAGGCCTACTGACGACAGTCTGCAGGCTCGTCTGATCCGTCCCCACAGTCGTCCACCGTGTCACACTTCCACCAGAATGGGATGCACTCGTCTGTCCCACATCGAAACTATGGGGACAAGGGGAATGTGTTGGCATTAGCTGAAGATGACTGTCACCCAAGCTACATAGCAGAAGAGGTGAGATACTTTGATAGGTTAAGGAAGAAAAATCCGCACTCGCAAACTGCGTCTCATTATTTATTTATATTGGACATATAAGAGTGGTAATATCAATAAATAATGAGAGGCAGTTTGTGAGTGCGGATTTTTCTTCCTTATTTCATCGCGCACCCAAAGACTTTCGTTTTTTCCAAGAAGTTGAGCGCGTCCTTTGCCAAAACTTGAAGTATACTTTGATAGGTAACATTGACCACAGTTTGGGTGTAAACACCATAACTATGGACTCTTAGTAATTACACACACACATTAGCGGACAATCATCCAATTTACATTCATGCCTGTGTAATATTTGAGAGAACAACACAGACTATAATTGGATATTGGACACATTTCAGCCTTGGAGGAAAAGGCAGACAATGCAGAGGTATTCCATGAAGTGCAGAATGGATTTCATTCACAACATCCTAAAGCATAATCTACCGCATGTGCGGTACATTTATTTAATGCATAAAGGTACAGAAAGAAAGAGAGTCTTAAATCGTCTGCATTGTTCCTACAGGACATAAGGAAATATATAAACACACATTTAAACAAGCAAACAAATAAATAAACACTTTCCCGGTATAAACACCCAGGGCATTCACACTACTGAATACAATGCATTTCATGTAATTGCATTTTAATTGAATAGTGGTGTAAGTGTGCAGTTTATATATGTGCAATGCGCATTATGCATCGCCATTCAGAGGATAGGTCTTGCCTTTGGGCACAGAGGGGAGTCTAATTTTATTGTTATTGCGGTGGAGAGGAACAGCCTCCCCCTTGGAGATCAGTATTGCAGTGCAGCCAAAGGAGACTCAGTCCACCACAGTGCTCACACAGTGTACCATGTAGCAGCAACACTGTTTTAGTGGAGTAAGTTCCACACTGGACGATAAAAGTTGCACAAATAACAGATAAAACTAGATAAGATAACAAAAGGAAAGTCCTGCTGGTGTTGTTTTAAAGGTGTCTTTAGTACACACACTCACAAGTGCACCATACTCACACAGTCACTCACGCACACACACACACACACACGCGCGCGCGCCCACGCACGCACGCACGCACGCACGCACGCACGCACGCACGCACGCACGCACGCACGCACACGCACGCTCAGGCTGAGTCAGGCCCATCACACTCTGGATGTGCTCCAAGGGCACTGAGGACACAGGAACAAGAGAAACATCATAACCCAGAAGTCACCTGTGTGAGTCAACTTCAGATTGCTCTACATCAGTGTTTCTCAAACGGACCACTGTATCCGCCCCAAAATGTTCAGGGACCACCTGTCCACCTGAATTGACAGTTGGGAACACCTGAATTGACAGTTGACGGATGCTAATTTGATACTGCTAATTTCGATGCAGATCACTTATTTTTTATTCACATTTACAAGGCTGTCTTATTGTGGTGAATACAAGACTTAAGCTATGTTTAGCTTTGTAATTATGCTACAAATATAGCCTACTGCTTGCTTGTCTTGGAAATTTAGAATTCCCCTCGCAGATCGCCTGAGCTCTGTTACGGACCATCAGTGGTCCACGGACCACACTTTGAGAATCGCTGCTCTACATGTATGCTGTTTTTGTCTCTGTCTCTCCCTTAATGTGATGGTGGGGCACTGAGGAGATGGGGAGGGTGAGAGAACAGCAAAGGCTGTGTAGCTGATGAAGTTCTTTCCTTTATTTTAGCATCACAATTGTGCTCTCTGTTTGTCTCTTTTTTTCTCTGCCTAAATGCACATCATGTTTCACTGTTTCATCAAAGGATTTATATCAATTACAGTTGACTGCAAACTTATGCAAAGTCAGATGAATTACTATTTTGCTTCCGGTAACAGCAAAATGTTAATTTTACAATCTGGCTGCCAATTGAAATATTACATTGCCCAAATGAGAAAAGGCAGCAATTCTATCAAAAACTCACAAAAAAAGCTCACTTGCACAACTTCTCTCAAGGGTGACTGAGAACAAATAAACAATACAAAACAAGCAAACAGTTGAACAAACAAACTGAACAAACCCTGTGCACACGCACAGAGAAAAATCACTATGCAGACACGGCTGCATAAATCTATAGGGCCTACCCGCAACCCCACCCCCACACACACACCTCCACACACGTGCACACGCACAAACACCTTTGTAAGTCAAACTAATGGGGGGAAAAATCACACACACTTATAGTATCAGACATGACAACACAAATCCATACTCCCCCTCAACCTTGTCTTCCATGATTGTATGAAAATTAAACATTACTATTCTATCTATATTGTTATGATATTCTATTATATAGCATTGTCTGTTCTTTCATTGTTTTAAATGTGTGAAAGAGAACTTTAAGCAATGCGGCAGCATTGCATTTTATAACAGCTAGACTTGTTCCTGACCTTTTGAGGTCTTCTTGTATTTTATTTACTTGAATCTTTGAAAAACTCTTTATTTTTGCAAGGCATGTCTATTTGTTTGGTTATTAATCTGAAATGTAGAGTAGTAGAGTAACTTTATTGATCCCCAGGGGGAAATTCAGGATGTGATGTGTGATGTGTGATATGTATTTGGAATTATGACCCCAGGAAGACTAGCGAACTGCTAAGGCATAAGCTAATGGGGATCCTTTAATAAAATATTAAAATAAAAATACTTGCTTTACATGTGTTTTTGTTGTTGTTGTTGTTGTTGTTGTTGTTGTTGTTGTTATTATCATCACCTTTCTGTCTGTGAGTGCCATTGGCCCAGTAGAGTAGCTGTCTCTTTCTCTCATAGTGTAAACCTAGTCTCCCCCCGAGTCACCTTTGTGTCTGTGAGTGCCGTCCATGTTGGCGAAGAGAATGTGGCTGTCATCAGCCCAGTAGAGGCGCTTGTTGGTGTAGTCGATGGCTAGGCCAGAGGGGCAATAGATCTCCCTGTCGGTGATCACCACCTGTCCACTCCCATCCATGCCCACGCGGACGATATGCGAGCCCTCGCAGCAGTCGATCCAGAACACGTACCTAGTGTCCATAGAGGTGTGAGTAAACAAGGGAAGTGAAGAAGACACCCAATGACAGAGAGGGAGAGGAAGAGACAGAGGAGAGGATGATGAGGGAGAGGAAGAGAAGTGAGATGAGAGAGAAAAGAGAGGGTGAGGGAGAGACAAAGAGATGAGGTAAAGGGGGAAGAAGAAGAGGCTGATGGGGTGGGGGCCGTTGAAATAGAGGAGAGATAGAGGGATGAAAACAGAGGGTAGATAGAGTGAAATGAGCAAAGGAGGGGAGAGAGAGCAGAGTGCAATTAAAAAAGAGGAAACCTCACACCGCCCAAAATTGACAGAGAAATACGGTACAGAGAGGCCAGCAGGCAAGACAGGGCAGACAGGGCAAGTTTCACCAATAGAAATCAATATGTGCAGAAGTGGACTGCAGGAATTGACGGCTGTTGCCGAGAAATACGTATCAGTCACCCACTGCAAGCCACTACTGGCCAGTTAATCTGTACACAGACACCTACTGTGTTTCGATGGTGCTAACAGTAACAAAGTCCAGATAAATATACTGTACATAAATATAACTGTAAATATACTGTACCCTCCCACCATCACACAATCGACCTTTGAACTGACCAATCAACAAAACTCTATACTAATTAAGCGAGGTGTTCCCGTGCAGTCCGTCCCCCTCGGGGCCGTGAACTTGCCACCTCTTAGTCATCGCATAGGGTTCAGAAATGGGAGTCACAGCACGATACCACTGAGCTAACGGACCAGTCCTAGCTCAGCACTTTCTTCCGATACTGTATAAGGCTTCGGGAGGGAGGTTTACTAACTGACCCAGCATCAAACAATAGCTGCAGCCCCCGCACAGGTTAGTTATAAACTGTTCCACTTAACAGTTACATTTGCCCACACACCTAAAGTACAGAAGCATAGTCCATAATCATACTTAAGAAATACCCCAATTCGAATTCATGTCAATGGTGAGAACCATGGCGTTGACTGACATATAGCAACAGCTATGGGGGATGTTGCAAAGTCGAACAGTCAATAGTCATTTAAGCTTAGGGATAGAAGACATGAGTTGATTTCACACAATGCTACTGGATCCCATAACAACGTGTGCGGAGAGCAACGGGTGCCACAGAAAAGAATATCAAATAATATTTTTATGAAATATTCTGTATTTCTTGGGAATGAACCTCATGCCTGGGGCTGTGTTTTAATTGCCTCATTGTTATACTGCTTCAATACAATATGAATGTACTGTATAGCAAAAATAAACTTTATTAATTTTCAGAAGTGGGTCTGTTTGTTTTCCCAATTGTAATTACAGATATATATTTGCGTAGGAAAAATTAAATACTGAAATGAACTACTATTGAAAACTATTAAAAATTCAAATTTCTTAGTGAAGTGAATGTGCTGTGTGGGGGTACATCATCATTCAAATGAATTGTGTGTTACATTAAAAACAGTGAAATTATTTCACCAAATCATGGGCCAGTGCACAACCCATTTTCTTTATAGTAGCCTGTGATTGTTGTTGCAGATAAAGCATACATTTCTATGTCCTATTTGTAATGTGTTTCAAAAAATGGCTGTAATGTTGTGGTAGCCTGATGTTGCAATGTTGTGGGACAGAACGTTTTATCAACATGCTTCGCTTATTTATTGTGTGAACCTGCTGACAAACAAACAAACAAAAAGTCTCCTTGGCCAGTGACACATATGCACATGAGCACAAATGCACATACCCCATCTGAGAGTCGAGAGCGATGTCGGTGGGGTTCCTGATTGCGGAGCTGACGAGGACTGTGGGGTAGAGGCCATTTGACTTGGACACCTCCAGGGTCTTCCTCTCCACATCACACCAGTAAAGGTTCTTCCCAATCCAGTCCACCGCCAGAGAGCTGGGCACAGCCGTCCTGTGCACAATCTGTGGAGAGGTACAATAGTCAGGTGTGCTGTTGTTATTTTTCGTACTGTTTTAAAAATGTATTTGTCTATTTTTAAACGACTGTCTAGCCAAGGTCGCCAAGCTAGCCAAGGTGTGTGTGTGTGTGTGTGCATTTCTAGCCTACTGTGTACACAATTAGCAGTGGCTAACACGCACACACACGCACACACAGCACTACAGCTTGACTGGCTGGGCTGGTGGTGGAGAGATAGCAGGAAACAAGCACCATAATGAGGAGGTGAAATTAAAAGCCAGTTGGACTATTAGCCACCAGCAAAGTACACGAAAAACACAGATGAAAACCCTCCAGTTACCCAGAGATTCAGTGCCAAGAGAGCCACAACAAGACCCCAACCACACACACACACACACACACACACACACACACACACACACACACACACACACACACACACACACACACACACACACACACACACACACACACACACACACACACACACACACACACACACACACACACACACACACACACAGGTCACTCCCACAATCCTCCAGCATTGCCAAACCTCAGCAGAGAGCCTTGTTAATGGTAGTAATATTAGTTGGAGCACGCATATGTTCTCTCTTGATTTGGCAAACCCTATGGGCCAGCTGGCAAGCAGAGCAGGTTCTCCTCCTTCTCAATATCATTATTTAAACAGCAAATACAATAGAGAAACTGTGAAATACGCAACACAATACAATACACCCTCCAAGCAGGCAATTCTCTTCAGCACATTTCTTATCCTCTTCAGACCCATTTCCTGATTATAAATAAAATGTCACAGATTGAGGGACACCCCTCTACACACACACACATACGCACGCACGCACGCACGCACGCACACACACACAGGGAGCAAGGACACACTGACTAGGCCAAATACTACTATTGGCTTACTACTATTGGCTGAAAACCCTCCTTTATTACAATCAGAGAGAGAGAGAGAGAGAGAGAGAGAGAGAGAGAGAGAGAGAGAGAGAGAGAGAGTAAAGAGATATTGCCCATTCGTCCACCATATGTTCCCCCTATGGCGTGGCACAGGTGACTTTATTGGATTCTCTCCTCTTTCTCTTTTCGCTCTCAGCAGCTTTTATATAGTAGCCTAGCTATATCTGCCATCTTTTTACTACATTGACATTTTGGAAATGGCACTACCAAAGCCCCTGCTTCACCTTTTCCACATTTGTTCCCCCATTCAGTTTTTTTTTTAATTATGTTGTGCCGTGATGATAAGTTTGTCCATCTTATTAAAGTAAAAAAAGAAAATAAACTCTAAGGTGTTTACTGCACATTACATTGCATTGCATTCCCAGAAGCACTTCATCTTTTGAAAATACTGTTTTTTAAATTATGTTGAGCCATTTAAACCTGACTTAATGGGCAACATTCATTGTTATTTTATTGTGGGGTACCGGAATGATGCAACTCCAGTAACCACTTTGAGGTCACATTTCTTCATACTTAAAATTCTAGACTAAGTGTCAGTGATGTTGCATTGTTTTTCAGCAAACCTTCAGGTCGCTGCCATTCAGTCGCATCCTGTTGATCTTGCGGCCGCTGGGTCGTGTGGAGTCGATCCAGTAGATAAACTCCTTCCTGTAGTCAAAGGCTAAAAGTGCCCGCACCAACTTTGATGTTGTATAATTCCTTAACGACTTACTACGAAACTTTGTGACTTTTAGGTGGCTACAGTTAAGTACAGAAAGATTAGGTTTATCATTTTTGCTGTTGCCATGGCAACAGTTTTCTGACAGGTACGTCTGACCAAAAATCACATATCTATGACGCCATATATTTTCTTTCTTTTTTTTTTGTTATTTCCATTAGCATCAGACAACTTTGTGAGCATTTAAGTGGTTTGAAGCATAAAATCATTAAAATTCAAGTGCATTACCTAAATTTGATGGAAAATACATTATGGCTTGCCTGGTTAACACCAGACCTAATCACAAGTGAGATTAGGTCTGGGGAGTTGCCTATATTAAATTCCATAGGTGGCAGAATTCTTGGCTATTATGACACACTGCCCTGCTCTCTGATTGGGCAGAGAAACCAGAGACGTTTAGAACAGAGAATCTTTGGAGAAACTGTTGAGGTCAGAACGCTTGGCCATTATGACACAGGTACCATGATCTTGTACGTTATGAGTCATCCTCGCCATACTGTCTTTCAGATCGAAACGATTGTGTAGAACTAAAGGCAGTATGGGAGTTCCCAGGCTACATTATGGCGAGATTTTGGGCATAATAATATAATGATGTCATAATGATGTCATAATACCAGATAATTGCACAAAAATATTTAAATCATAGATGCCCATATGTAGATAATCTCCGACAGGTTTCGTAGTCATGCTGTATTCCGTTCATGAGTTATGACGTGGGGGGGGGGGGGGCTGGGGGGTTGTCAAAAGAGCCCCCCCCCAGGCCCAGGAATGCCAAAAAAGCCCAGTCTGAATAGGGTTAAACCATAAGACCCTCATCTTGGATTAGAATGTGTTCATTCACCATATTCACATTTTTATTTAATTCTCAAGAGCCCGAATGCAGCGTATGTGTGTCTCCATCCACCAAAGGCCAAACAACACATAGGAGTCATCAGGTTAAAATGGGTTAATAGGGCACCCTGTGGTCCATTCCATCTGCCTTTCATGTCCAGAGTTAGCAAAGAAGTGGCGAGTTCGAGCCCTGACTGGCGGACTGCATCGGATCACTATGGTTACCAGCCTGATTGTCATCGACTTTCAAATCTCTTCGAGACTTGGTCTGACCAAGAGCATAACAATTAATAGGGGTGTACCGATATCGAACCGAACCAACGTACCGTACTGAAAAGACCTGTACCGAATCGAACAGTGCTGTACCAAGTACCGAAAGGTTGAGTAAAAGGCTCTGTTCATGTTTTTACATTATGCTGCTACTACATGCAGATGCTCGTGCAGAACCCTGAGAGAGAATGCAAGAAAAAACAGGTGTAGAGGCTTGGTCTTTGTGAAACCTTGAGGCGAAAGTACAATTTCTTACACTGATGAAAACAGGTTGAATGTATTTCCTTTTTTTCGTTTGTATTTTGACAATATTTTGGTGAAAATAAAGAAGAATGTCCGCACACTGTCCGCACACTGCTCCTTGAAGTCTGATGAAGAGCGAAAGCTCGAAAGCGCTCACTTGAGAAAAATAAAAAAGCAACACGGGAGCAGTGTGTGGACATTCTTCTTTATTTTTTACAATATTTTGGCCTTTTGTCATGCACCTGCGTCTTGGATGTGTGCACCACTAACCTACTGACTGACAATATTTTGGTGAAATAAACAATGTGCTGAGGAAGGAAATGATTTTTCTTCCCATTTTGTTCCCATATGCTGTACCAAAAATGTACCGAACCGTAACCCCAAAACCGAGGTACGTACCGAACCGTGATTTTTGTACACCACTACAACCCTAACAATTAACATTTCCCAAACGGCATGGTTGACCAGCTTCCATTAGTTTGCTAATGGTTGTTTGCTTCCCGACAAAAAAAGTGGGAGGAGTTCCCGATTTTTCGGGAGTTTCAGGAAGTACTTGCATTACTCTTGACCTGACTAGTAGCAACGCTGAAGGTGTTGCGTCACTAGGAGGGCACAGGATGACTATGGTTACACCCTCCCTAGCTCACTGTTGCTGACTGATTTGTACTTTATGTCCACACAGTCTCTTCCCCATCCCCCTATGTAGTAGTGATGTCAACAATGATCGATTTGCGGGGCATGGACGATCCAGAATCGATCCGGCATGTTCCAGAATCGATCCGGCAATTTTTTTAAGTTTCAATTACTTCCATGGATATTTCGGGAGCAAATGAATGTTAAATTAAATAAAAGCACTTCAAAACATTGCAAGACTGATACAGACTGATACAGACTAATACAGAAAACAGCCAATAAATTGTTGCTCAGTATCTGACTACTTGCATTGCCTCATCATGACTGATTAAACATTTGCTTTGCTTTCAGTAGAAATGTAATGCATTGCAATGCATTGTAGAATTGAATCGGATCGGATCGCATCGAATCGAATCACTACCTCCCGAATCGTGATCGAATCGGATCGTGAGGGCAGTGCCAATCCACACCACTACATTCAGTATACGCATGGAGATATTACCAGAGATTCTTTTAGTATATCGAGATATGCCAATGTAATAGCTTGCTATGGGCACCTGACATGACCAGGTTCCGTTCTGCCTAAAGGGGCGTGTCATAATACTCCTAGGATTGAATAGAACAGTCCTTAGGTCTGCCTAGGTCTGCCTAAAGGGGGATTTCCCCCCCTCCCCCTTGCAATAATAGAACCCGGAAACAATGGGCCAATGGAACCTCTCTCTCTCTCTACTCTCTCTGATAATACCCTGTCCCCAACTCTTCTCCTTATCCCCAATGTAATCTATGGAGGAGTCTCCACTGACTCTATTCCCTATAGGCATCTGCAGTGTGTATACCAGTAGATACAGGTATCTCTTCTCCATAGTCCCCTGTTGCAGCTGGTGTATGGCATGGTGATTTTACCCTGTCCCCAACTCTTCTCCTTATCCCCAATGTAATCTATGGAGGGGTCTTCGCTGACGCTATTCCCTATAGGCATCTGCAGTGTGTATACCAGTAGATACAGGTATCTCTTCTCCATAGTCCCCTGTTGCAGCTGGTGTATGGCATCATGTCCCCAGACCCCCCTGCGTATCCCCCTAGGTATCCCTGTAGTGTAGTGTAGATATGATCTCTCCACTCCGCCTCCATATACCCCTGATGCAGCCTGTAGAGGTGTCCCATCATCAAAGCAGCCATAGCTACAACAGTGTTTTGCAGTGTTATTTCAATACTCAGAGAGTTGTATTGATACTCACAGCCCAGCCCCTGAGCTGAAATAACACCCACAGTGTAAAATTTGCACTGTTATGTCAATACTTAGACGGTTGAATTGACACTCTCAGCCCTGTCTCTGTTTTGAATTAACACCCATAGTGTTTTCCCCGTCTGTCAGTTGAATAATCACTGCAAAGTGATTTGTACAGTGAGGGAAGAGAGAACAGGGCCCATCTCATCCCATCTCAGCGCTGCAGGCTATAGTGATGCTGATGCTTTGTCAGTGACATTTACACCAGGACCAGGTGATGCTTCACGAAGCGTTGAATAGCTGGGGGGCATCATTAGCCAGTTTAGAGACCCCTTTGCTTTTGATTTGCACACATCAGATGTGGCAGAGGAGGGGACGGCAGAATGGGACTTGAGAGGCGAATGGGTGGTAGAGGGGGGTGACAGAATGGGTGGGGACAGTGGTGGGGAAGGGATAGGTGGAGGATGTGATGTGGAATGGGGGTTTGTGATGGTAGTAAGGTGAATAGGGAAAGGAGAGTAGGGAGGTGGGGACAAAAGTGTGTGATGTGGGATGGGGATTTCAGGTTGAGGTGGATGGGAGGAATGTCATGGTCGGGAGGGGCGGGCAGAGGAGTTTAGAGACCCCTTTGCTTTTGATTTGCACACATGTGATGTGGCAGAGGAGGGGACGGCAGAATGGGACTTGAGAGGCAAGTGGATGGGGGAGGGGGGTGACAGGATGGGTGGGGGCAGGTGAGGAAGGGAGGTGGGGATAGGCTTTACTGTGGGGAGGTGGGATATAGGAGCATGTGATGTGGGTTGAAGATTTGAGGCTGAGGTGGGTGGGAGGAATGTCATGGTTGGGGAGGCGGGCAGATAAGAGGAGCATGTGGATGGATGGAGAATGGGGAGGTGGGGAGGTGGGGAGGGAGGGGAGGGATGTCTTTTTGATCATATTGATTTTTCCCTGTATGAGTTGGGAGTCGCATTGCCTGTGGCGAAGCATTCAACCCCCTGCTAGCAGAACATCTTGGAGGCTTGGTTTGTGCAAAGGTGTGTGTGCGTAAGTGTGTGTGTGTGTGTGTGTGTGTGTGTGTGTGTGTGTGTGTTTTGCTCCGGAAGTGCCACACCCAATCAGCATGCACTGCTACCGCTAAGCCCCACCTCCCCAAGGTGCCACATCCAATCAGCATGCACTGTTACCTCTAAGCCCCACCTCCCCAAGGTGCCACACCCAATCAGCATGCACTGTTACCTCTAAGCCCCACCTCCCCAATGTGCCACACCCAATCAGCATGCAGTGTTACCTCTAAGACCCACCTCCCCAAGGTGCCACACCCAATCAGCATGCAGTGTTACCTCTAAGACCCACCTCCCCAAGGTGCCAGAGTAGAGTAAGCCCAGAAAAGGCAGTGAATACGACGAGAGGGGCAAGTTGAGAGGAGCAAGTCGAGAAAACAGCAGAAGAGAGGGTAGTAGCCAATAGTAGTGTCAACAATGATCGATTCGGCGATCACATCCAATGCGGGGCATGGACGATCGATGCGGCAATTTTTTTAAGTTTCAATTACTTCCGTGGATATTTCGAGAGCAAATGAATGTTAAATTAAATAAAAGTACTTCAAAGCATTGCAAGACTGATACAGACTGATCCAGACTGATACAGAAAACAGCCAATAAATTGTAATGCATTGTAGAATTGAATCGAATCGGATTGGATCTAATAGAATCGAATCGAATCGGATCGTGAGGGCAGTGCCAATCCACACCACTAGTAGCCAATCGGTAATGCACATTCATGTCAGTCTGAATAACCTGCCTTTCCACTGCTGCTACGTCAATCTGAAATGTTGCAGAAAAATTAAACTGTGTCATCGCGAGTGAGTGGTAGTTGCAGCTCTGAGGTTTGTTTCTCGAAAGTATAGTTGCTTACCACTCCCACATCAAAAAAGTCACCAAATCTGCATTATATCATCTCCGAAACATCGCCAGACTCAGGCCTTCACTCTCTAAGACAGTTAAGTAGACGCTCACTCACTCCTTCATCTCCTCCTGTCTAGACTATTGCAATGCCATCCTGCTCGGTCTACCCAATAAGGCCATAGACGGACTGCAATATGTCCAGAACTCTGCTGCCAGGATCATAACAGGCACTAGACCCTGGCAGCACATCACCCCCATACTCAAGCAGTTTCACTGGCTCCACATCAAGTCACGCATTACCTACAAAGTCCTCCTCCTAACCTTCAAGTCCCTCCATGGTCTGGCACCCCACTACCTCACAGACCTCCTTCACCCCTATGACCCCTCAAGATCCCTGCGGTCCTCTTCCAAGGGCCAGCTGATCGTCCCTCGTGCCAGGCTCAAGGCCACCAGTGACAGAGCCTTCCATGTTGCTGCTCCCATTCTTTGGAACAATCTGCCATACCACATCCAGAACGCCCCTTCACTGGCCATGTTTAAGCAACACCTAAAGACACATCTGTTCCTGGAGGCTTATGGCTGCTAGTTCCACAAAGCACATTCACTTACATGCATTCACACACATGCTCACACACTGACGCGCACCACCCTATGTGCACTCACACTTTCCAACACAACACTCTGTGAAGCGTCCTTGGGTGTTTTGAAAGGCGCTATATAAAACGAAAGTATTATTGTTATTATTATTAACCTCTACTTGGGCAGTTGCCAATGGAGTAGCCAACATAGCCAACATAGTTAGCAAGTAGCCAACATAGTTAGCAACGATGGTTTCGAGAAATGCAGCTCTGACCAGAATTAACCGTGCAGACGTCAGGACTTACTGTATTTTACCTTTCTTTAAATTTGAATATTTATGTATTCATACACAAGGTGGAAAAATGACACAGCCATGATTTGTTAGTTACAGTTATTATTGATTACTGATCGACACAACAGGAGAAAAAATAAAACCTAATCTATGATTTTTTTTCTGCTGGTATGTCAGCCAGGCTTAGGTCACACATCATACTGTAGGTCCTCCATCCCGTCTCTAGGCTGAGTAAGCTCTCATAGTTGACAGAAGCCCCTTGTTAGACTTCAACCTGATTCACCATGTATAGCCCAAGGGCAAACAATTTCCTTATAACACTGCAACTGTGAAATGGATGTAAAATAAATTAAATAAAAAAATAAATGAATAAAAAAAAATACAGATCACCTCAGGGAAATATCCGTCTGGCGAACAGAGGCCTGAATTACACCTCATGTCAAACAACGAGCAAGAAAACTGCTGAATGATTAATCCTTCAATGGCGAGAGCCAACGAAAGCGTCAAAGGCCTCACGAGTGAAGGAAGAGAAAGAGAAGAACGAATGAGGCCATTACTCATGCACGCCGATTGGATCTTGTCGTATTTACATTGATTTAATTATGGATGGACTGAAGGGACAGAGTGGATGAGATGGGAGGAGTGGGGGATGGTAGGAGTGGAAAGGGTTGGCTTCCCAGGTAGGTAGGAGTGGATAGGGGGGGCGTTGTGGCGCAGCGCGCTAAGCCCCTCACATTTGGGCTTGCACGCCCATGGGGACCCCGGTTTGAGTCCGGCTGGGGTCATTTCCCGATCCCACCCCGTCTCTCTGTCCCACTCTCTTCCTGTCGCCATCTCAGACTGTCCTATCAAATAAAGGCATAAAAAAGCTCCTAAAACATATATTTCTTAAAAAGGAATGGATACAGGGGAGGAGTGGAAAGGCTTGAGGGCATAGAGGGAGGAATAGGGGATATGGTGGAGAAGTGGAAGAGATGAAGGGATAGAGGGGAGAAGTAAAAGAGGGTGGTTATGTATGAAGGTGCCGGGATGCTTGCTGCAAGATACGCGAGCGCGTGCACGATTCGTTCATGAACGCGTTAACATGCGTATTTAATGTCAATTTCGCGCGCGTTGGACACGGCAGCCAAATGCGTGCGTCAGGTGCAATATCTTCAAACTCGCTGGGGGCGATCGTAATATGGACTGCGCAGTTCCACGCGTGTGCTTGATATGAACACGACAATGGCAGCAACTTTTAACAGCGTCTCATTGAGTTTGTCCGAAATTTCAAACATTGTGATCATACTTCCTTGTTGCACTTTGAAAAAGGGGAATGCACATACAGGAGTAGTAGCAGTATTCTTTCCTTGCCCAGGGAGCCCCTCTTTTTGCTTTGTTGTTTTCCTTGCCATCTCCCAATTTCCGCATCCTTATGCTGCGTGCTCTCTGCCCCCTGGATGATACCGCCAGTATTTTGCGACTTGGTCAACTGCTTTTGAAGCAAGCATGTGCTGTCGGTTGCTCGTGGTGACGCGCGTAATTTACAGCTCGCAGCAAGCATACCAGCACCTTAAGAGATGGGTGTAATATCAGTTGGGGGGTCAGCAATAGTGACCGTCATCACGCTAATGCTTAATCCAAAGCACCTGAGGCTGAGGCTGAGGCAGTTGTAACCAGTAAAATATGCATGCACGCACGCACGCACGCGCGCACACACACACACACACACACACACACACACACACACACACAAAAGCACTGACGTACATATGCACGTACACGTTACACACACACACACACGCACGCACGCATGCACACATGTGCGCGCACACACACACACACGCACACACTCAGGGTTACACAGCAGAGGGTTACGTGGCGCTATTCCGACATGTCGCTATTCCGACATTGATGTCTATTGTCGGAATACCGGCGCGAGTTATGCAATTTCTTTGGTTTGTGCTACGTTGCTCAGCTTTTACCAGTTTAGGGAGAGTGCATACAGTTACCCTAACCCTAACACTAACCCTGACCCTAACCCTAACCCTAACCCTAAGGTATGTCGGCTGTCGGAATAGCGGTATGTCGGAATAGCGGGATGTCGGAATAGCGATTGCCCCCCCAAGCACAGACGTACATATGCACACACACACACACACACACACACACACACACACACACACACACACACACGCGCACCCACACACACACCCACACACACACGGCCCAATCCCTGGGGGGGCATTCACTGTTCTAATGGTGATTGAGGTGAATGATGTTTGATGAGGTCATTGGATAGCCGGAGTTATTGTACAGGGGTGTCATAAAAAAAGGGGAGCCCTCGGGCTCAATTGTATTACACAATTCATGAATGGCCCAATAAATTTTAATGTTTTAAATCTGCAGAATTATAAATTACTCTCCAAGCTATTCCTCCTTGGCACATTTCCGTCCAAGTAAAAGAAAGAAACGCATGGACACAATTAACAGAAAATTAATTTTACTCAGATTGATGTTCCAGATAGATATTAATCAACAGATTTTTTTAATTAAAGGATGTCAATCTGTCTGGCACATGTAATGTAACGCAAACTTTCATTAAGTAGCCTACTATTAGCCATTCAATCAAATTCAATGCATAATGTTCCTGAAATTATTCTCAAAACACCCTGTGAAAATGTATGTAATTAACATCACAGAGACACGTGGAAAAATATCATCTTTTGTCTCACTTTTTGAAGCCTGATAATGATCATAGCTGAATGATTCTACATGTATTGAAGTGAAATGGGAGTCTGTACGCCCACTGCAAGGCTATTATAAGGCCATTATCTCAGTTGCATTGAAGGGAATGAGGTTGCATTTCTGCCTCCATAAGATTCAAAGTAAAATACACAATGGAGGCTCATGATAATCATGGTACGCACGCACGCACGCACGCACACACACACACACACACACGCACGCACGCACGCACACACACACATACACACACACACACACGCACACACACACATACAGTAGCTGTATAAAGGATGTCTACCGTAATTGTTGCCCCATTATGACTACCGTATGAATGTCCGACTGCAAAACTCGCTCACCTATTTTCTCATTTGCTCATTCACCAGTCCACTTTTTTTGCTCCATGTTCTTACGCTTTCAATCTCTCTCTCTCTCTCTCTCTCTCTCTCTCTCTCTCTCACGCACGCACGCACGCACGCATTGATTCACGTACGTACGCACGCACGCAGGCACGCATTGCTTTTTATAATGCAGCAGTGCATTGATGGCCCAGGCAGTGAAAGCTAAAAAGAGGAAGGATTAAGCATTGAGGTAAAAAAAAAGTAAAAAGGTGAGGGAATAAATGCTCAAAAGAATGTCAATCTGGGGAAGAAAGGAGAATGATGAATATGAGTGAAGCAGGCTAGGAGAGAATAGAATCCTTTAATTGAAGCAGATGAATATGAGTGAAGCAGGCTAGGAGAGAATATATGCCTTTAATTGAGGCAGATGGCTGTTGGCCAAAGGTCTTCATCAAGGCTTAGTCTGACTTAAAACCCTTGTCATTCTGCTTTAAACAGGAAGAAAATGCTACTGAAACTAGCAACTCCCTCGATACAGATTGAGTATGAATACATTATTCAAACGATCATGCATAATGGACATCAGAGAGAGAGAGAGAGAGAGAGAGAGAGAGAGAGAGAGCTGTCTTCATTGTTGTGCATTATATAATATCATTTTTTCTTTTCTTGTCTTATTCTTTTACCTGTTTCAGCAGTGTGTAGGTAGATCCATCAATGCTCAGCTTTCTGATTTCATGGTGGTCGGCGAGGATGAGAAGAGGCTAAAAAAGGAATGTATGTAAGTCCTTGTTATATGGTAGATGTCAGCAGTCATGCAGACATGTTATTTCTGTGCTCCACTCTGCATTGTTTACGCCTGGCAGAGGCTGGCAAATTGCCCCAAGTTCAATACACATCAGAGCAGCAGCATGGGGCTCTTGGTCTATCATTAGAATGTCAAGTGGTCGCCACAGAGGCACTTTCTACTGTTTTCCCTTCAGACACTTAAAATCCTAGACCTACATCTGGCAGAGGACAGAAAACAAAAGTAGCAGCAAGCTACCACAACAACAGAGACTCTGCCTGATGAAGGTCTAAGGACCGAAAGCTTGCAAGTCAAGTAAAGCTTCTTTGCACAAAAATAGACCTGAAGTGTGCGGATTGTCTTCTTTTAATACAGAAAACAGAAAACAAAAGAAGCAGCAAGCTACCACAGCTAGCAACAGCTACAACTGAAAGCACTGAAGCATTGATTCTGATGATTCCGATGATTCTAAGTTCGCCATCTTGAAAGTGTTGGCCTCCAAATCATCTTGTACCCTATACCAGGCAGGGGCGCCGCTAAAAATGCTGGGCTCCATGAAAGATTCAAGTTGTGGGCCGTTCTCCTGTACTTTCAACCGTTTTCTTGGTATGGCAGTGCAAAATTTACCTCCTAGCTAGCAGTATGAGACCAGTTAGCCGCCAGCTGGTCTCATAGGACTCAATGTTAACTGCTAGCATGAAGGTAAAATCTGCACTGCCATACCCAAAGAGCGGTTGAAAGTACAGGAGAACGGTAAAACCCTATTATTTAACTCAAGGGGAGGTGTAAAATAAGCTTATTTCAAAAAATGGGACAGTGTCCCTTTAAGGGATCCACCAAAGCTGACAAGGACAACAAAAACAAAAGCATTGGTGGAAAACAACACTGACACTGTGGTGGGTGGTAAGTGACCCTTGGGAGTCCTCCCTTTAGTCTGCTGATCAGCACCCCTCTTCAATCTCAATCAGCTTTTTCGCTGACTCACTCAATAGTTTTTCCCTTTTCCCTCCTCTCCTTTCTGTTCTTTTCCCTCTTTTTTCCCAATTCCTCGTCTGTGCCCTCAGTCTCTACACTATTTCATCCTCTTTATTCCCTAACTTTTGGCTGAGAGCCCGGTCTCATCTTCTGTCTCTCTCACCTCCAGGGAGTCTGGTCTGAACCCTTCTATTCCTTTTTGCACTTGTAGCATGGCGAGCGCTTGTGACTTTAAGTGCGCTCCCCTGTATTTAATTGAAGGCCGTCAGCTGAGCTGATACGCACCAATTGCGTGGTTCTTAGTGTCTTTTAAAAAGGTTTCACGCCTGCCACTGCGAGGTAGCACATCTTTGTTTGTCTGGTGGCCGTTTCGCCGGGTGTGTTGGTCGTTTGGGAGTCCGTGTCTGTAGAGAGGCACCTCCACGAAATATGCCAGTTTACGTGGGTGTGTGTCAGTCACTGCGACGTGGTCTCTGCATTTGAGGACGCGATCGAATTATCCCACTGGCATTGTGGCCACCTCCTGGTGCTCTGATGGTATGTTGCTTCCTTTCGAAATGTAGCCGGTATAGCCTTCCCTAAGATGTGACCTAGATCTCACTGGTTGTTTATCACCTCGCCAGGTACCGTGCGTGCGCCCTTGTGTGCCCTCCAGTTGCTGCTCTCCAGATAGGCCTACCAGTGCCTTAGTGGTAACCTGGCGATCCCTGATGCCCGGGGGCTTCTAACGAGAGGTTGCTGTTTTGTTTGCTGTGAACGTGTGTTCAGGAAACGATTGTGCGCCGAGTGCTCGCACGAATGCTGGGTAGCCTATGTGTGTGTGCTTGTGAGTTGGAGTGACTGAGTGTGTCCACGGAAACGTTTATTTTCTTTTCTTTATATGATTTCTGTATGATGTTTTGTTGATGAGAAAGTGAGAGTTCTCAGTTATTTGTGTATATTTGTCGTTCCTTTTTGGTTTGTTTTGTCTGGGAATCACCCTAGTCCAACCCTGTTCCGGGACAACCCAACACCGATATTTGGCTTGCAGTGTATTAGAGTAGGGTGCATTTGGGCCACCAGTGTGATTAGTTTCGTGGAAACAGTTTGCCGTGATCGAAATTCTCTCTGCACAAATCTGGTTGCTGTGTAATTAACTTGGGTTGATTGCTGTGCCTATTTATTAGTAAATGTACGGGTAACGTCCATGGGGTAGGCTGAACAGGTGTTCTACACCTCAGAACTAACCATTTCTCTGTATGTCCTCCATCAGCACTTTTAAATGTCCACCATATTCGATTGTTGAACTTTTATGTGCATTGAGAATAAAAAGAGAATTAATTGTTTTTCATAATCTTGCCTCCGTTTTCCTTTACGAACCTGTGTGTCCTTGGTTGCTAGTGGTTCAACTAAATTTTCCAGTGGGGATTTGCCTCCCCCTGGTGGCGTAGTCGGTAATTACATTGAAAAACTATTTCCAAAACCAAATTGACAAATATAAATATCCACTCTGCTACACACTGAACGCACACACGCAGAGAGAGAGAGAGAGAGAGATAGAGAGAGAGAGAGAGAGAGGGAGGGAGAGAGAGAGAGAGAGAGAGAAACAGATACAGAATCTGAGAAAACTCTGCCCATGACCAATGCCTAGTGGCAGGGCTCTGACATGGTGACAGCTGTGGGTCCATTCAGCTCAGTGGGGGGTGTGACTGGGCACTAGGCAAGTTGGGCCGCGTCAGGCCAAGGCAGCACTGCCCAGCACTGTCCAATAGTTACTCAGCACAACTGTCAATCTCTGAAGGACTTGCACCCTGAGGGTCGTGTGTGTGTGTTTGTGTCCACATTCTTGCGGGTATGTGTGTATGTGTGTGTAGTGGGGGTGAAGGGCTGCTTTGTGTTAACAGATGCCACAATGACATGTCACTGATGTAAATCCCTTCCAGCTTTTGTCTTGTGCAAACACAGACTCCCAAGCTGCTAATCATGCCATCACTCACTGTCAGTCTCTCTTTCTCTCTTTCTCTCTTTCTCTCTCTCTCTTTCTCTCTTTCTCTCTTTCTCTCTCTCTCTCTCTCTCTATCTCTCTTAAACTTAAGAATGACTTTCGAATAATATGATCACAGTGAGACGAAGGGGAAATTATAACTGGCAAAAAAAACCCGTTTTAATAAGAAGAAAATATATTGCATCTTGTCATGTGCCAAATGTTAAGTCACCGTCCAAAAAATATAATCATATCAAAAGCAATTATATGAAGGTCACATTTCCTTCCTCCATCGCAAACATTTGTAATGAATATTCTCTATATTTTTGTGTGTGAGAAAGGCCCTAATGGATGCCGTAACATGGGACCTGATCTGCTATTTTCCTTAACTCAGGACTGAAACATTAAAAGAGGGAGAAAAAAGAAAAGAAGAAGTTAGAGCCATTTTACAATTAAGTGCACATTTGTACCCACTGATGCATCGGTTGAGGCCACAACCACTCAGCAAGCGTGACTGCAAGAAGGAAGGGAAGGAAGTGATTTGATTGGTTTAGTTCAAGTACCAATGACCTGTCATCAAACAAATTTTCGACATTAGGCTCGTTCGTGACGAAGCTGTAAGATTTTTGCTAGGCAGTGGGCATGCACACTTTGCCAGTTTGATGCATTGTGGTAAAAGTGTGCATGCCCACTGCCTAGCAAAAATCTTACTGCGTCGTCACGAACGAGCCTATTGTGTCCATGTCAGCTAGAGTAGAGGTTGTGGTCAGGGCAGCCACCGCAACTCACCTGAGCCAGAGCCTGACCTACTCAGTTGCCTCCAAGCTTTTAACTCTAATGTGATTGTTTGTTTGTTTTTCTATTTATTCATCTCCATTTCAGCATCCTTCACCCTGACCGTCTTTCCTCTCCCCAAACATGTCGGCGTTCATCAGCCAAACTCTCAGTCACGGCTGTGCAGACACAGACTCAGGGCTAAGAGGAACATGGAGATTGAGGAGTAGGTGGGGGAGGAGGAGGAGGAGGAGGAGGAAACGGATGAGGATATGGAAGAGGACAAAGAGTAGTAGAAAAGGATAGAGCGGGAAGGATAGAGGAGATTGAGCCAGATTGAAATGTACAGTATATCACGAAAGTGAATACACCCCTCACAGTTTTTGCAGATTTTTGAGTATATCTTTTCATAGGAAAGCATTACAGAAATGTCACTTTGACACAATGATTAGTGACCTTTTAACAACATATTTAACCGCTTAAATTTCTTGTTCACTCAGAAAAAAACAAAATACAGCCATTAATGTTTGAACATGTACTCACAAAAGTGAGTACACCCCAGATGAAAATCCGGTAGAGAAGGGGCTGTGTTGGCTCGAATCGTCTCGAAATGAAACAAAATGAAAAGGGATGAAAAGGGAGGTCATCAGTGTGCGTTTCAACCTTTCTTTGCATTGAACTTTTAAATTTTGAGTCTGCATCTGGCTTCAATAGATTGTTGTGAGATTGGAATGCAATCCTATGGAGAATATCATGATCTGCTTCAGTAGTCACATTGCATGTTGACATGCATGTTTCTTTTAGGTGTATTTCAGATTGCCAATGTTGACAGCATTCATGCATCCCCAAACCATATCAGTCCCACTACCATGCTTGGCTATTGAGAGCATACACCTTTGTTGTAAAACTCACTTGTTTACCACCACACATGCTTGACGACATGATCTAAAGTATATTTGTTCATCTTGGTCTCTTCAAGGATATGGATCACTGGAACCATGTCGTTTGATCTGAAGAGACCAAGATAAACAAATATACTTTAGCTGGTGTCAAGCATGTGTGGTGGTAAACAATTGAGTTTTTACAAAATAGTGTATCCTATCAAATGCCAATCATGGTAGTGGGACTGACATGGTTTGGGGATGCATGAATGCTGTCAACATTGGTAATCTGAAACACACCTAAAAGAAACATGCATGTCAACATGCACTGTGACTACTGAAGCAGATCCTGATATTCTCCATAGGATTGCATTCAAATCTCACACCAATCTATTTAAGCCAGATGCAGACTCAAAATGTAAAAGTTCAATGCAAAGAAAGGTTGAAACGCACACTGATGACCTCCCTTTTCATCCCTTTTCATTTCGAGACGATTCGAGCAAACACAGCACATTCTCTACCAGATTTTCATCTGGGGTGTACTCACTTTTATGAGTACATGTTCAAACATGAATGGCTGTATTTTGTTTTTTTCTGAGTGAACAAGAAATTTAAGCGGTTACATATGTTGTTAAAAGGTCACTAATCATTGTGAAATTTCTGTAATGCTTTCCTATGAAAAGATATACTCACGAATCTGCAAAAACTGTGAAGGGTGTACTCACTTTCGTGATATACTGTAGACTGAGAAACAGGTGGGAGATGAAGAGGAGCAGGACAAACAGGAGGATGTGGAAGAGGAAGAGAAGGGAAAGAAAGAGGCGACAGAGGAAGAACAGGAGAGAGATAAAGAAGAGGAAGAGAACAGCTGTGCCGAAGAGACGCTTCTGAGTAGAAAATGGAGTCTGGGAGAGGGTGTGTAGGTTCTATAATGCCTTGTTCACACCATGAGCGACCTACGCTAACTGAGCGACAGAAGTCATTATTTCTTTATGGAGGGCACGCAACCAGAGCGAATTCACCAGGAGCGAAGCGAACTGACCGTCCATAGCGAATTTTATGTCCTTCAGTCCAAGTAGGAGAAAGGGCCTTCAGTCCTTGGCTTGGCTACAGCGAGGGAAACAGAAGGAGGTTGAAACATAAACTTTCTTCCTCAGCACCTTCTTGCTCTACCTCATTCTGTTTTCCTTGCTGGTAGCCATGCCAACACAGGACAGAGATTAGGCCTGTAATTGGTTGCTAGGCAGTTGTGATTGCGGGGTTGTCTGAGCAATCGGGGCATTCGGGGCGAAAAATAAAGATGACAATGAGGAAGTAGTGGGACCAGGAAAAGGTGGATGGAAAAGGCGAAGAAATTAAAAGCATTAAATAGAATATGGAGAGCCTCTTACCAGCTGCCAGACATTTGAGGTTACGAGGCAGCTCGTCTGAGCGGTCGGGGCAGTCAGGGTGGCCGTCACACTCCCACTGGGCACTCAGCAGACACCGGCCATCAGCACACCGAAACTCCTCTGGACCACAAGAGCGATAAGCAACAGGGAGAGAGAAAGAGAGAGGGGGGCAGAAAAAGACAAAGGTACATAGCATAAAGACAGAGGGAAAGAGAGAGAGGGAAAGAGAGAGAGAAGGAGAAAGAAAGAGGGAGAGATGAAAGAAAGTGTGTGGAATATTGCTTGGCTGACACCAACTCTCATACTTGAGCTCACTCACTGTACCACCACCATCTGTTTCAAGCTTGATTTGTGTCACAAACACACTCTCACACTTGCCAGTTTAGGCACGGGGGCAAATAGATAGACATGCAAACAGGAAGTGACACACACACACACACGCGCGCGCACACACACACACACACACACACACACACACACACACACACACAGAGACACACACACACACACACACACACACACACACACACACACACACACACACACACACACACACACACACACACACACACACACACACAGACACACACACACACACACACACACACACACACACAAACAAACATGCATACATGCACATAATCAGTGGCATGCCCCGAAACTAAGAAGTCAGACAGAAATCTGCTGAATTAATGAGAGGGAGAGTAGGAGAGGGCGAAAGAGTTTGTGGTGCAATGCCAAGTCTCCTGCTGCTAGCAAGCCTAGCGGTTAGCGTAGCTCTGTGTGAGATGTGTGTAGAGACGCTACAGAGAAGTCATGGCATGTAAAATCGAAGCATGACTCCCTCCCTCTCGCCCTCCCTCAACAGGACAACAGATGAATCCTTAAGTGTCCTTAAAGAGCAAATCAGCAAGAGGATGAAGAACATACCCTACCAAGATCAGAGGTATCCACTATATACAAAACTCCCAACATGTTAAAAAGCATCTTCGTAACTACTTTTAAAGATGTTTTGTTTTCTCAAATTCTTCAATAAGAAAATAGAACACATAATAATAAATCGAAAAATAGTTTTTTACAGGGGCTTCAGGTAGGATTAGAAGTTTAATTACTCACGGTCCCGAGTCAGAGGATGCTTATACGCGAGTCATTAGAAAGCAAACGATGGCTCTCGTGGCCACTTCCGCGGTCTGCTGTCAGAAAACCCCACATGCAACTTCTGACAGCGCGGTCGGAAGGTGTCGTGGGAAAAACTTTTCATTTGAATAATCGCTTTATTCAGATTAGTATCAACTGTTGGCATTCCGTGATGGAAAAACAGTCTCACATCGAGTTTTTTTCAACAGCCTTTTTTCATTACTTTGAGACAGGCATGCCACGGGCACCGCGCAAACGACGTCATCCTACCTTGTGCCCCTTTAAAGCAATATATTTATATTTATAACTTATATATATAAGTTTCCAGTTGTCACAAAAAAAGATGTGTACATTTGTGCATCACCACAGAGAAAACTGAAACAAAGGAAAAATACAGTCTTCATGTATATTTGCCACCACTTTACTTATATAAAATATAAAGTGTTATGTCCAATGTGGATTGTTGTGATATTTCACAATTTACTGCTAAGGCCAGAAAGCTGTGGGACAGGGGGCATCAGAGCATGTCAGCCAAACAGCTTAACCCAGTCACTGTGTGTGTGTGTGTGTGTGTGTGTGTGTGTGTGTGTGTGTGTGTGTGTGTGTGTGTGTGTGTGTGTGTGTGTGTGTGTGTGTGTGTGTGTGTGTGTGTGTGTGTGTGTGTGTGTGTGCACGCGTGCGCACGTGTGTGTGCGTGTTGTGTATGTGTGTGTGTGTGTGTGTGTGTGTGTGTGTGTGTGTGTGTGTGTGTGTGTGCACGCGTGCGCACGTGTGTGTGCGTGTTGTGTATGTGTGTGTGTGCAGTGGGCTGAGAAACATGAGTACTCCCTTTCCTGCCATGGGCATCCAGAAAGCGCTGACTCCACACTTCTACAGTCATAAGCCATGAAGGAAAGGCATGGGGGAGCAGGAGAGGGCTGTTTGGGGCAGGAGGAGTGGATACTAGGGAGCAAGAGAGGGAATAAAAACAGCAATGAAAACAGAGGAGGAAGATGAAGGAGGTGGAGAGGGAGGAGGATGAAGAAGGAGTGGTTTGAAATTGTCTGCAGGTGCTTCTATCACCAGTTCTTGGCTGGGGAGGGAGGGTGGATGAAAGCTGGAATGCAATGCAATGCAATGGAATGGAATGGGGTGAATAAGGGGGAGGTTGAGCAGCAAAATGAAAGGTGGAGGGCGAGGGAGGATGAGGAAGAGGGGGATGAAGAGTGGAATGAAAAAGGAAAATGAGGAAGGGGGGTAGGTAGCCAGGGAACTCCCATACTGCCTTTAGTTAATCTCACTTGTGATTAGGTCTGGTGTTAGGAGATAGGTACCACACTCCACTGACTCGTCAGAGCTATCACCGCAGTCATTGCCATTTTGTGCCCCATGAAAGATTTGGATATTGGGCCCCCTTAAGGGCCCCTGTCAGTGCTGTCAGTGCTTGGGCCCTTAGAATCTGTAACACCTTTCCCCTCCTAACGGCACCCATGGGTTGCCATGGTCACATGAAGGGCTTTGGAATGCCGGCTTTGTATCAACAACATGAACGAGTTCTCATCGCAGGTGTTGATGAGGGCTGAGGAGGAAAGAGGAAGGCGGAAAGAATAATTTAAAACCATATGCAACGGAGGGCATTCTCCCATAGAACTTCCAAAACCATACGGAACGGAAGGCATTCTCCCATAGAACTTCCAGAACCATACGGAACCGAGGGCATTCTCCCATAGAACATTCAGAACCATGCAGAACCCATTACGACACCACCAAGACCACCACAGCAGCCCTGCTTGAAATATCCATCTCCACACGATTCAGTTCACTGCATACACAGCAAATTCTGCAGTGTTCATTCAACACTTTGAGGGTTGATTTGACCTTATTTGGACATAAATGAACTCTTTAAATGTTGAACCAACACCGCAACTACTGTGTAGGGTGTACCGAAAGATGCATCGCTTCAATCCCAACATAATGCACTAATTGAGCTACAGTTTATGCCATTTTTATTATTATTATTGTCATAATAGCCAGGTATTCTTACTCTCATTTGTGATAAGGTCTGGTGGTAACCAGGCAAGCTGTCAATATATCCATGCAGCACAAGGACCATCTCCCTGTTTCCCAGAACACATATTACGAAATGTACAAAAGAAACTATGACATGCACTTTTTCACTTTGTGCACTTTAGTATAAAAGAGGAAAGAAAAAAACTGTTGAAAAAAACAATTTTCTGCAACACTTGTAAGGTGACAGTGATTACACCGTTGTTCATGTATTGTTATTTTAAACATCTGAACACTGCCAAGCATTGTGATAAATGCATAGCCTGTCTCTACTGCTCCGGAAAGCCTGTGTCTGTGGAAATGTATGCTCAGCTAAAGCTTGTTGCTAAACCTCGATGTCTTTGGGGATTTGCACATATAAAAAAGTGCTCAGAAGTTTATTACAATGCCTGGATGGCCTATCTAAATGCAAATTATTGGGGAAACAGGGTGTTTGTAAGAAAGTCTTTTGGCAAATGCTTGTTTCTGTGAAGTTTTCATTGTAGAAGTCAGTACACCATCTTCTGTCTCGCCACGCACCAACAGTGCAGTCAGCCAACAAACAACAACCTTAACAATGCCCACAAAATCTCTAGCATCCATAGTTCTCAATGTTGGGGAGGGGTTGAGGGAGTGTGCAGGGGCAAAGAAAAGTTGAACACAAAATATTCCAAAGTGAATTGTGCAAAGCTCTCCTCTCCTCTCTCCACTCCTCTCCTCTCCTCTCCTCTCCTCTCCTCTCCCCTCCCAACCTCTCTCCGCTCCTCTCCTCTCCTCTCCTCTCCTCTCTCCACTCCTCTCCTCTCCTCTCCTCTCCTCTCCTCTCCTCTTCTCTTCTCTTCTCTTCTCTTCTCTTCTCTTCTCCTCTCCTCACCTCTCCCTTCCCAACCTCTCTCCGCTCCTCTCCCCTCCCCTCTCCCCTCCTCTCCTCTCCTCTCCCCTCCCCTCTCTCCTCTCCTCTCCTCTCCTCTCCACCTCTCCTCTCCTCTCCTCCCCTCTCCTCTCCTCTCCTCTCCTCTCCCCTCCTCTCCTCTCCTCTCCTCTCCCCCTCCTCTCCTCTCCTCTCCTCTCCTCTCCGCGTCTCCAAGAGGAGAATCAAATACCCAAAATAGATGTTTATGGGAAGTTTATTAACTGTGATTCTATGGTCCCTGGACTGGCAAAGTTTATTAAGTGTGATTCTATGGTCCATGAAGGCCCCCGGGGCCGGTAACTATCCGCTGTCCCATGAAACTGCAGTCACATGACTGGGGCTGAGGCTGGACCAGGCATCTGGGCAGCTGGGCATCGGGTTCCACTCCAGCAGTGATGCTGCTGGCACATGAATACTGAAATAGGTTGGCTCACTGTGTTTGTTTTTGCGTGTGTGTGTACGTGTGTGTGTGTGTTTGTTTGTTTGTGCGTGTGTGTGTACGTGTGTGTACGTGTGTGTGTGTGTGTGTGTGTGTGTGTGTGTGTGTGTGTGTGTGTGTGTGTGTGTGTGTGTGTGTGTGTGTGTGTGTGTGTGTGTGTGTGTGTGTGTGTGTGTGCGTATGTGTGTGTGTGTGTGTGTGTGTGTGTGTGTGTGTGTGTGTCTGTGTGGAGAGTATTCCCAACATAACGATGACTGAACCACCGATGAGGCCATAGTCATATTTAAACCTATTCATTTTTGGAATATATTTACTACTTTTCACCCATCCCCAATCCCCCACCAGATGCAAACACACGCTCGCACAGACACACATGCTCACCCGCACACACACACACACACACACACACACACACACACACACACACACACACACACACACACACACACACACACACACACACACACACACACACACACACACACACTCCACCCGGCAGCATGCCTTCCTACCACTTCCTCCAATAGATTGTCTGTGAATTAGTGTGTTATCAGCCAGAATATCCCACCAGCACAAAACACCATTAGGAGAACATCTGCACACTCACAGCACTTAAAGAGATATACTAATTTACTCAAAGGGAATCTCTCTCTCTCTCTCTCTCTCTCTCTCTCTCTCTCTCTCTCTCTCTCTCTCTCTCTCTCTCTCTCACACACACACACACACACACACACACACACACACACACACACACACACACACACACACACACACACACACACACACACACACACACACACTGCATCTGCAACGGAAAAATGAAAACACCTCAGACTGTCTTTTAACTGTCCCCTGGGGAATAGCATTAAGATTGCACAAGCTACAGTGTGTGTGTGTGTGTGTGTGTGTGTGTGTGTGTGTGTGTGTGTGTGTGTGTGTGTGTGTGTGTGTGTGTGTGTGTGTGTGTGTGTGTGTGTGTGTGTGTGTGTGCACTGCACTGCACTGAATAGATAACATCCCTTAAAAATTTAATGTCCATGCTGATTCAATTACCTTAATGGCTATTTTGTGGGGAAGACACTACATTGCAGGTGCATGAATGCCATCTGGGCCTGTTCCTCTTCATTTGCAGTTGTGGCTTCTTACTGTAACACCTAGACAGTGTTGCCAGATTGGGCGGGTGCGCGCCCAATTGGGCTACTTGGGATGAGCGTCTGCGGGTAAAAATGGGAAAAATTGGCAATTTGGCGTTTTTTTTCCCAGCCGTTTTGGGCCCATAGAAGTCAGTGTAATTTGTTGAATTTGGGCGGAATTTAGCGGTTTTTGAGAAGCTTTTGGGCGGGATTTGGCCAGACACATCTGGCATCTAACTATTGTTTGTGAGTGTGTTGATCAAGGCATCAGATCTCACAGTGCTTCTGAGTAAATCCAATACCCGGTCTGTCTCCTCCATCATTCTCTCTGTTAATCTCTCCTCCGTCCTGTACCCTGTACCCAGTCTCCTCTCCCACTCATCCATGCAGAAGACAGCATGAGAGTTGTCCATGCAGCTGCAAATCCCCTTCACCATTTTATTCTGATCTAGCCCCCTGTCTATCTTCCTCCACCATGGTCTGTCTATCCTCTCCTCTGCCCTTTTGGCCCTTTCTCACTCACTGTTGCAGAAGGCCTTGTCTGAGTTGTCTCCACATTCACAAATCTCTTTCAGTTTCAGGTATTACAGGGCAATCATGGGGTAAGCGATTAGGGCGTCAGTAGCCCAAATGTCGGAAGGTTCGACTCCCGACCCGCCAGGTTGGTGGGGGGAGTAATCAACCAGTGTTTACCCCCATCCTCCTCCATGGCTGAGGTACCCTGAGCATGGTCCCGTCCCGCCGCACTGCTCCTTTGGGGTGCCATTGGGGCTGCCCCCTTGTACAGATGAGGCATAAATGCAATTGTGTGCAGTGTGCACTTGTGNGCTGAAGAGTCCTGTGTCACAATGACAATGGGAGCTGGGAAGCTTTTTTTCTTCTTTTCTTCAAAAACTCTGATCCACCCCTCTGTCCCCCATCAGAGTCTTTTCTATCCCCGCGTGTCCTCTTGTCCCTCTCCGACTCACTGTTGCAGAAGGCCTCGTCTGAGATGCCTCCACAGGGTTAGGAGTGGTTTAGGCCTTTTTCGTTTCGGCAAGAGTCGTCTAGGCCACCCTGCTGTCGTTTAGGCCACCAGTGGTGCCGGTTAGGCCACTATGGCTGCCGTTTAGGTCACTTGAGCTGCCGTTTAGGCCAGCTTTTTATTCTTGTACAAACACCAATCACACTAACCCTAACCCCTAACCCTAACCATCTGTCTTATAATAACAATTGTACAATAATTTAAAAAAAGCTGGCCTAAACGGCAGCTCAAGTGGCCTAAACGGCGGCAGGGTGGCCTAGACGACTCTTGCCGAAACGAAAAAGGCCTAAACCACCGGCCACCCTCCGCAGTCGCGTTGTGGTCAACAGCCTGCTGTAGCAGGAAGGGCCGGAAGGAACCCCGATCACAACTTCTGTTGTCTAACACACAGTCCGGGGAAAGAGAGCAAGAAAGTCGGTGGAGAGAGAGAGAGAGAGAGAGAGATGACCCATATGAAAAAGAATTATATGATTCATATACTGCAAACATGCATGTTCCTTACATGAAATCGTATAGAAAAAATGTGCCAGATTTGTTTTCTAATATATGTCTATCATGATAGTCGATTATGGCCCCTTTTCGAAAAGAAATACTATATGGAACTTATACGCATGCCATATAACATGACTGCATGCAGTATAAATTCTTATAAGAGTTTGACATGCCAACAATGCATAATACTATATTATATTGACTAAAACATAGGAGAAAACTACTATATTCCTATAGAAATAATGCACGTTTTATGTTAAAATCAATTTACGTGTGGGACTCTGACCGCTACACCAAAGAGCCAGGCTCGTTGGCATGTTAGTCAGAACACACCCACAACCCTAGTGATGGTCACTCCATCACATTGCCTTCCCCTTCGGGAAGCGCACACGTGCGCTTCACACACTCATGGTGTCCCTCACGCAACTGCCCATCATGCTTCTCCCATCCAATGTGCCCCATCATCAATGCTTCACCTATCACTGAGGTCCCTCACACGGGGGTAACCAATCCTGGGGGTCCCTCACATGGAATTACGGCTCACACACCATGGGTACGCTTCCGATGGCCTCACGGTACCATCCCACTTCTGACACCATTCATAGCGAAGGGGAGTAGAGTTGCCCAGCTGGGACTTGAACCCAGACCTTCTGGGGTAGTAAACCGGGGCTCTGACCGCTACACCAAAGAGCCAGGCTTGTTGGCATGTTAGTCAGAACACACCCACAACCCTAGTGATGGTCACTCCATCACATGTATGTTCCGTACATGTTCCGTAGTTGGATTTTACAGACTTCCTATATTAAGTTTATATGAAGTTTACAACTTGAAATGTAATATTCGTATATACAAGTTTATACATTTAATTATATGCAAACCTGATTTAATTTGTACATTTCTTAAACAGTTTCTGACACCAATATTTATATGAATTCTGCACATTTGTCATATGAAGCATGAGACTTTAAATGTAATATTTGTATATAACACAGGCCTAGACAGTCTAAATAAGCTTCCCGGAAAAAAAAAACAACCTGACGAAGAACTTCACTCATGATTTTTTATTTGTCTTTCTTGACTGTCACTTTGATTATATATAGGCCTATATTGCCTAAAGACAAATGTGTGTATGTGTGTGTGTGTGTGTGTGTTTTTCATAAGACTTTTTCATATGGGAGACAGACAGACAGACAGACAGAGAGAGAGAGTGCAAACAGCTGTTGTAGTCAGGTCTGTTGTAACAGGGCCAGAACCTTTAAAAGTTGAATCACTAGAAGGAAACACCACTAGACACTAAAAAACAGTAGGTATGTTACAAAGGAAAAGGTAGGCACACAAAGCAGAGCCAAAGTGGAGACAATACTTTTATTTACTGCCTTGCAATTCTGCTTTCTTAGCGTTTGTGCTTTATTCCTCATTGGTTCTCTGGCTCCAGTAGAGCGTGGAGGTTTGGAGAGAGGCGATGTTATTAGTGCCTGGCCCTCTAGGGATCCCGGGCTGTCACTTTGCAACAAACTCTCTGCTCCTTCCCACAACCCCATCACAAACACAGTCTTTGGCACACCTTGAACACAAGAACACACGTACACAGGCACACACACGCTACATCCCCACTGCCAATACCGAAAGTGCAAGGCCCGAGCGTTCCCAAAAGGCCAAGAGAGAGCAATGACTTTCCACAATATTGCATTTTCTCATCTGACTTGTCTTTGCAGTGGGCTATACCATCACAGGTGAGCTGGTAGTCGATGCCTTCCACATTCTCACACTCAAACTCAGTGTGGATGTTGCAGGAGGAGTACTTAACTGTGCAGCAGAAGGAAAATTGGATACATACTGTACAGACATAAGCACTGATGCCTTTTGGCGCTAACTCGACTCAAAAGAGATCAGTAGAGCGGCAGAGAGAGGAGAGGAGAGGGGAGGAGAGGACAGGAGAGGAGAGGACAGGAGAGGAGAGGATAGCAGAGGAGAGGATAGAGGGTGAGAGGAGAGGAGAGAGGGGGAGAGGAGAGGGGAGGAGAGTAGAGTAGAGAGGAGAGGAGAGGAGAGGGGGGGCTGGAGATTAGATGAGAGGAGGGGAGAGGACAGGAGAGGAGAGGGGACAGGAGAGAGGAGAGGAGACAGAGGAGAAGAGAGGAGAGGAGAGGAGAGGAGAGGAGAGGAGAGGAGAGGAGAGGAGTTGATCAAAACATTCCTGTGATTGATAAGGTGGATGTGTATAAGCATGTGTGTGCGTTTGTGTGTGTGTGAGAGAGAGAGAGAGAGAGAGAGAGAGAGAGAGAGAGAGAGAGAGAGAGAGAGAGAGAGAGAGAGAGAGAGAGAGAGAGAGCGAGAGAGAGAGAGAGAGAGAGAGAGAGAGAGAGAGAGAGAGAGAGAGAGAGAGTTGGGGACAGAGAAAGGAAAAAGGAAATATGGTGAAAATGGAGAGGGAGAGATATGGAGGAGAAATATTAGAACACAAATACGAAAGAAATGAGAGAAACTGGGTTCCCTACTTCGGCTTCGGTTTTCTCCATTTGATCTCAGGCCCCTGAGAAAGTTACTTTCACAACAGAATGTCAGGTTAACATTTCTTTGCTTCCAATCCGTGTGTGTGTGTGTGTGTGTGTGTGTGTGTGTGTGTGTGTGTGTGTGTGTGTGTGTGTGTGTGTGTGTGTGTGCGTGCGTGCATGCGTGTGTGCGTGCGTGCATGCGTGTGTGGGCTGGTAGATGCTGAGAGAAACATGCATTAGAAACTTCAATAGGACCTGATTTGATACTTATCACAACTACACAGCTACGTATAGGGAGCTGAACGGTGTGTGTCTAAATACACAGAGAGCCTATGAGAGTCTAAATGTCATACACTCTTCAGAGTGACAAACAAATAAACAACTAAACTGAAACGTGAAATGTGAAAAATGCACACAATACAAAAAATGTATCACAGAAGGGGGAGAGAGAACTGTCTTCAGAAAGAAGAGAAAATCTCCAAACAAGTCAGAAGCCTAGTTTTCTCTATTCTTTAAAAGTTTCCACTAGGAATAACAACATCTTTAAAAGCTTTTAATGTTGTATGCTGCTGCTCCGAAGCAGACAACAAATACTGTCACCAGAGATCTGTGTAAGTGGCATGCAAAGCAATAAACGACATGAAGGAGTGAAGAAGAATGCAAATGTTGAGAGTGGTTAGAAAAATGATGATCTGCCATGATGAAGATTTTTACATCAAAGCAGAAAAAGGATGAAAGTAGCCACGGAGTGCAATAAAAAGCTGCTTTGGTCATTCAAAAAGTCATTTGCGTGATTTGGATTTAGGATGAGGCCTATTACACACAGGTTTCTTCACACACACACACCCACACCCACACATGCATGCATACATGCAGGTGTTCAGAGACAATTTATTCATTCTCGCACACGCGACAAAGCGACTGAGGCCTCAAAGGTTCTTCCAGGCTGCCGGTAAGGATTCAGAGTCTCATGGGAACTGCTGAACCTTACCGGCAGCCTGGAAGAACCTGAAATGGCACCCCACTGGGAGAGAGAGAGAGAGAGAGAGAGAGAGAGAGAGAGAGAGAGAGAGAGAGAGAGAGAGAGAGAGAGAGAGAGAGAGAGAGAGAGAGAGAGAGAGAGAGAGAGAGAGAGAGAGAGAGAGAGAGAGAGAGAGAGAGAGAGAATGGGACAAGAAGGGACTGGGTGCTGGGTGTTGATGGAAAAAGAGCTGTACTTCACAATGAAAACTAAAAGGATGGATATTTAGGACAAATGGTCCTATAGTGGATGGGAAATAAAGTGGAACCACTTTCAGCTTATTTCATTTCATCCCATCTGTGGTTGAAAGCATTCAGACATACAGTTGTCCACACAATTGCTTTCACCCCACACCTGGATATGGATAGGTAAGTGGACATGACTAAGGGAGGGAAAGGAAGGAGGGGTGCCAATGAGGGGTGGTGGTGGAGGAAGTGGTGGTGGAAGGGTTTAGGTTACAGTATTCCAGGGGGGAAAAAACACAGAGAGGCAGGGACATAAGGAAAAGGAATTTGTTACAAATGATCCCAGTTGCAAGGACAATGGCGTAGGTGCATCTCATCCCTTTTCCATTACATCCATAGTCCCCAACTAATTATCAGATCATCTCACAGATAATCTCCCTCTGTCTCTGTCTCTGTCTCTGTCTCTGGGAGGGGAGACCAAAGTGCTGATTGCAGACATCCCTCTCCAGCCCATAGGCATCATCGCTGTGGCCAAAGACACCAATTCAAGTCAGCTTTTATTGTCACTTTCATCATATGCACAAGACATACAAGGGAAAAAAAAGTCCAACTGTGCTGTCCAACAACTGTAAGCAGATTGTTATGGTCTTCCCTTGTGTTCTGTCTCTATCCGTATCTGTTGTTGCCCACATCTGTCCTCTCCTCTCTCCTCTCGTCTCCTCTCCTCTCTGTCTTTGGCCACAGTGATGATGCCCATTGGCTGGTGGGGGATGTCTGCTCTCACAAGGCTCTGGTAAGAGTCTGGCTACTTCAATAGTGCATACGGTAGTTTGCCTGCCACCTGAAGTTTCTCATAATAGATGACTGAATACAACAGCAAGACCAGAAGGGATGTTTTCGTGTGTTTGGCACACAAACAATAGAATGGATCACAGCCCAGATCCTTTGGGTGTTGTCAAGGTGACGGACATATAAATCGTACTCTACGTTGGAGAGTTGTTGGGCCTCTGCGACCTATGACTGAATAGCCATTGATTAAACAGTGATGTAGGCGAGTACTGTACATCTATGCAAAAAAAAGACCTAACCCCAAAAAAATTGATACAAAAGGTTTTTCAACTGATTTTGTTACCTCTAAGTGTCCTTAATAACATACTAAAAATCTAGGAAAATCTGACTTCAGGAAAGGTGTCATTTTCAAGATCAAAGTTTAAAAAAAAAAAAAAGGTTACTACATGATAATTACATTGGCATGAACTAACATGTTTTCAGGATCTGTTTGTTTGGAGTGCTGTTTGGGTGCATAAAGACACTACTGCTATGATAATATCCATGTGCTGTTTGTCAGGGCACATCATCAGTGATGAACCATGGTGTCACTAGGTATTTTGGGTCTTTCAGCAGCTGAACTGAATAGACAGGAGCCACTACATGTGTAAGTAGAGGGCAAGGTGAAACGGTTGGTACTGGAGACAGACAATGTCCTGAAAGGACATAGGGCTTTAGCATATACTTTCAGGTAAGCCAGAGTAGGGCCTGTTGTAGCGCCATAGGCAAGGGTCAGGGCTTTGTATTCAATTAGGGCATGAGAAAGAGGACATGACTGGGAAACTGAGGCTATGTGGTCAGAGAATGATAGATGGTCATCAACAATGACACCTAGATTTCTTGTGGCCTTATTTGAGGCAACAGTAGCAGAATCCATATTGAGCTCGATAGCATGGCAACCTAAATCTTTGGCTGGGATCACCAGCAGTGCATTTGGGCGAGGCTCAACTGAAGGTTGCATTCCTTCATACTTTTGGATAGTTCAGAGAGGCAAGCGGAAATGTGTGTGACCGTGGAGTCATCTGGCACAAAGTAACTGTGCTTCATCGGTGTAACAGTAGTATGAGAAGCTGTGAGAACAGATAACATGGCCCAGTGATGTGGTGTACATGGCAAATAGGAGTCCCAGCACCAGCCCTTAGGACACCTCTGTGGAGAGGCTATATCTGACCTTGCCCTTGATACATGCTAACAATGATACCACCAGACTCAAAGAATGTCTGGAAGAACATGAGACACATAAAACTCAATTATTTATCTAAGAGAGATGTTAAATAATCATGTTCTGAAAAAAAAAATGCTAGCTGGTGTGTAAACAAAGATTTTTAGATTTACTACAAAACAAAAAGAGATGTCCATAATCTCTTCTGAAGATATCTTCTGGCTTACTAGAAACAAAATAAAAGAGTAATTTTGAGTTTGGCTTTTTCAGATTTTGAGGTTTTGCATTTTGAAATTTAATGCATATTTAAAAATCCAACTCCCATTGTCATTGTGATACAGCACTGCACTCCACAGCACACAAGTGAACACTGCACACAACAAAATTACATTTATGCCTCACCCGTGCAAGGGGGCAGCCCACAGTGGCGCCCCATGGGGAGCAGTGCGGTGGGACGGTACCATGCTCAGGGTACCTCAGTCATGGAGGAGGATGGGGGAGAGCACTGGTTGATTACTCCCCCCACCAACCTGGCGGGTCGGGAGTCGAACCGGCAACCTCTGGGATGCAAGTCTGACGCCCTAACCGCTCACCCATGACTGCCCATTTATTTATTTATTTTTTATTTATTTTTTTAAAAATTGGGAAACTCCAACTCCCATTGTGACACAGCACTCCACAGCACACAAGTGAACACTGCACACTGCACACAACGAAATTGCATTTATGCCTCACCCGTGCAAGGGGGCAGCCCTCAGTGGCGCCCCATGGGGAGCAGTGCTGTGGGACGGTACCATGCTCAGGGTACCTCAGTCATGGAGGAGGATGGGGGAGAGCACTGGTTGATTACTCCCCCCACCAACCTGGCGGGTCGGGAGTCGAACCGGCAACCTCTGGGATGCAAGTCTGACGCCCTAACCGCTCACCCATGACTGCCCTAATTTAATTAGATATAGTCAAATTACCATATTAAAACATAACATTTCAGAAAACTTGCAATACATTTTTTTCTCACAAATATGTGAGTAATCACCGGATTAAGTTTCATGGTGATATCGGCAAGCAAAATTTTTTGGCCTATTCACCTGGAGTGTCTCTTGACCCTTATAATAAGCCTATGGCAGCCATGTTGAAAAAAACTCATTTCCCAAAGTCAGATTTTACTAGATTTTTAGTATGTCATTTAGCAGGTCCAATAGTAATAGAATCCATAAAAAAACCTTTTGTATCAATTTTTTTGGGGTTAAACCCTAAATGTACTCGCCTAATGGACATAAACTCATTTGAGAAGCTTCGCCAATGTTAGCAGTTAGCATGTGGTGACTACAATGTTCAGAACGTTTATTCTGTGACATCATGTGGTTACTTCAATGTTCAGAATGTTTCTTCTGTATGTTAGTGTGTGGTTTCTTCAATGCCTCATACATGATAAAAAGGACATACCTTCCCAAAATTGCAAGGTTGTGTCCTGGATTCATATGTGAGTAAAAGATTTGGCACACAGAGTAAATTAAAGATTTGCAACTGGACTGGACAACACATGGCTAGCAGGAATGATGACATTTAGAAAATGAAAGACTTGGCATCCAGGACTCTATCAAGGAGCAGATGGGGACCAAGGTCCAACTGGACTGCTATGCAGGTCGCAGCCAGGATGGCATAGAACTGGCACAGACTTGGGGTCAATTCGAAACGGAAGGCAGTGACTCGATGACTCTCCTCCTACATAAACAGGTCACTGATCAGATAGGTGAAGTTAGCTGATGAGGCAGCCGTTACGAACGGCACTAACGAGTGCGCTGCCTTGCGCATTTGATGTTACGGCGATTCTATGGGGGGAGTTACGTTAATCACGTTAGCACTTAGCTTACACATGCTATTTGAACGGTGAATGATCATCAGACGGCGGAATCGTAAAAAACGCTATAAATAGATCTAGCGACAGCATATTTAGATATTACAATGTTGATTTATCCCATTCGATTTTCAATATCTACATACATAAGTGTCAGAATAAAGAGTATGATAAGGTAGTAGCTTGGGTAGTAGCCATGTTTGTTTTTCAGATTTCTGGCTGAGAGGGAGGTGGCACACAGCATGTTGGGTACCAAGGCAGCGAAGTCAGCATCTGATGCTGCCCTCAAATACAGTCAACTGCCAAGGGAGGACATAAAGCAATTTTTCGTTTCGATCCACACTTCATGACCCGATGTCCAGTTAGCTCACTGGAAGGACAGCTGCCTTCCCTGTTTCGAACAGACCCTTAAATGGACACTGTGTGAGATTTTTAGTTGTCTATTTCCAGAATTCATGCCACCTATTCACTAATGTTACCTTTTTCATTAATATTTACCACCACCATGAAATTCTAAGTATTTATTATGACTGGAAAAATTGCACCTTTCATACATGAAAAGGGGGATCTTCTCCATGGTCCACCATTTTGAATTTTCAGAAATAGCCATTTTTAGCTCCAAAAATGACTGTACTTGGGCCATACTAGAAAATATTAGTTTATTACTTAGTAAACTATCATGAAAAGGTCAAATTTGGCAATAGGCGACACAGTTTCAATGAGCAGCATAGTTGCAGTACCTTTTTTGACCATTTCCTGCACAGTGTCCCTTTAAACAAGGGGCAGATCCTGACCAAGGCCCAGATTTGCAACTAGAAGGGCAAGGAGACTGCTAGCTAGGTTGTGGGGGCGTGGCTCGACATTAGACTCAACATTGGTTGCGTTTTTGTCAGCAGCATGCATGCGCATTATGCCATTTCAATGAATTCTGCAAAGTGCGCATGCGCGCTGCCCAGCAAAGGAGCGACACTGCGACATCAAGAACGAGACCATTAGGAAGGAAAGTGTGTGTGTGTGTGTGTGTGTGTGTGTGTGTGTGTGTGTGTGTGTGTGTGTGTGTGTGTGTGTGTGTGTGTGTGTGTGTGTGTGTGTGTGTGTGTGTAAAAGAACCCAGCTTGCGTGAGTAGCAACTGGAGGTCTGAGGGGAATGAACCAGGCTGCATGCCAGATGGCTATGGCGCATGGAACATATTGAGGAGAAATTAAATGTGGGAGAGACACTGGTTTGCTGGTTTTGCACCACACCTTCAATTTCGCCCACGTCTATTGCTGCACACTGAATTTCAGTCTATCCTTATGCCTTTTCCACACCAAGAGCGAGCTACGCCACCAGGTAGCAGGGATAGCAGAAGAAATTTCGCCTTGAGTTCGCTCTGGACGTGACATTGACTTGATAAAGTGTGGGCAGCCATGGCCTAACGGTTAGGGAGTTGGTCTTTCAATCTGAGGGTTGTAGGTTCGAATCCCACCTGACCTCTCCCTACACCTGCATCCATGGCTGAAGTGCCCTTGAGCAAGGCACCTAACCCCACACTGCTCCAGGGACTCTAACCAATACCCTGAAAAATAGTAAATGTAAGTCGCTCTGAATAAAAGCGTCAGCTAAATGAAATGTAATGTAATAATGTAATAAAGCTAATCACATAACGGCTCTGGCTTGACAGCTTGGGACATTCGGAGTTATGAACATTCCAATTGGTTTTCGCCAAACCGTGTCATACCTCATTACCATAATATTCGACTTTATATCGTTAAAATTCCCTCTGGTCGTTCAGAACGCTTCGCTCCTGGCGAGTTCACGCTGGTCGCGCTGGTCATGTGACCTCCATAGACAAATTGACTTCCGTGGCTCAGTTAGCGTAGGTCGCTCTTGCTGTGAACAAGGCATTAGTGTTCCGAGAACCTGGCTTAGTAGTAAGCAGCACACACACACACACACACGCGCACGCACACTACACACACACACGCACACACACTCCCAGCTTCAGATTCTCCTCTCTCTGGTGCAGTTGAGTTGACAGGACAGCCCCACATAGGTCTCAGAGTAAAGTCATCATTAGAGGACACGGCCTATGGGTTGCGGGAGGTCAAACGACTTGACTGTGTGTGTAGGTGTGTGTGTGTGTGTGTGTGTGTGTGTGTGTGTGTGTGTGTGTGTGTGTGTGTGTGTGTGTGTGTGTGTGTGTGTGTGTGCGTATGAATAGGGTGGATGAGCGTCTGTGGCGGCTGGGCCGTGACTAATTGAGCCCGGCCGAAGCACCCGGCTCTCTGGGGTCGTGTCAAGCACAAATTGAATTCCCCAGCACAGAAAACGGCAAGAGAGAGAGAGAGAGAGAGGAGGACGGGAGAAGAGAGGAAGCCTCAAAAGAGTAAGGATTATCATGCAGTAGGAACTTCAGCATGACAGCCCTGTGCAATGTTTTACATTCTATGGTGTACTCTGCTCTGCATGTTAAGCTGAGCCTCATCCTCCCCAACCGTCTGCTAAGAGGGAAAGAACGAGCACTCTGCTGCATTAGTGATGCTACCAGTTACAGGGTACAGAATGTAGATTCAGTGGCGGATTTAGAAAATTTGCCCTGGGGTGGCGGAGGGGGGGCGATAGGTCCAGAGGGGGGGCGGAGGTGCGGGGAGCAATTTATGGGAAAAAAATAACTCCCATAGTCATATAAAAATTGTTTGTAACACCAAGGAAAACTGATTACACTACCTAATCAGTGTTATCTATAATTCCATAATAATCCTTCAGAATGTGAATGATCAACATCCATTCAGATGACATATCTATGGTCATTAAGGTGAGTGGTAAAATTACTGGTGCCAAACATAAAATCATGTCTGCACTGTAGGAGCCGTTTCTTTATTTTCCATTGAGTTCATTTACCTGCCATGTCTAACAATCCCTTTTGTATATTGGTGGTTTTGAATATACAGTAGATTTAGGAATTAGAGAGCTGGTCAAATACTTTGCTTGATGCATTTAAAGTGTGTGGAATACATGTGTACACAAAATGCATTAAATACTACTTCATCACTTCGTGTTGGAATATTTCGTGCTAAATGTTGAGCTGTTTCACATGAATCTAGCTTTAGTGTCAGTTCAGGCCAAGTCATGGTAGTCAAGAGCCTACTGGTTATAATTTTTCTCAAATGTGCTAGACTGACTAATCAACTCTTCTCGCTACTCAGTGGACAGTTTCAAATTTGACACCTTCTAAAAGGTTTTTTTTCTGAGCTCGCTAATCTTAAATTGGATGAGCATACCTTATGCTGCCTGCTGCCCCCCGAACCGCTGTTTTCATTGGTGCTCACGGAAACCTGCAGGGGACTCATCTGATCAGAGCCATACCATCAAATCTAATTAATCACTTTTCGATAAAGAATTGCATCCAGAATTTCTCGTCTTGTTTTTGTTGACTGTAATGGAGCTGACAGACCTGCTATTTGTCCTACAGAGGGGGATATTCTTGGAGGTCAGGCAATATCCTCCTCTAGTCTCCTGTGGTGTTAACCATAATTAATGCAGTCGCCAAAAAAACCCCAAAAAACATAATTAGCAGATATTGTTTTTGCAGCTCATTTTTTCATTAACTTTATAAAACAAAAGGCAATCTTAAGTCATTAATCATTGCCCATGGTTATCAGTAAACAAAAAGCACTCAGGAGAATGTATTTGGTGTTTGCCAAAATTGACTTCAGGTTTCATTAATCATGTTCATCTGTGTTCAAATAATACTCTTAAAACTAAACAGAGCTCCGATCAACTGCAGGCGCAATGATGATGATCAAATATTGAAATGTTAGTGTAAAAACCTGGCTATCAGAGAGTACTACTATGACTGTCTCTTTATAATTATTTCCCAAGCCTTAGTCTTTTGGGATATTGGTTCAAATCTCAAGGAAATTTGAAGAAAATTGAGGAAAGTTCTCTTCAACCGATATTTTGATCTTCCTGTAATGGTTTTTGCCATTAGCTGAGCATAAATCATGAAACGGATTAGAACAGTTCTCTGCTGACATTGGATGGATCGATCCAGAAGTGGTAGAGAAATCAGCTTTAATGTACATTAATAATAACAGTCCAGTATTAAATTATAAAACATTAGAGATGCACTGCTTAAGATCCTGTCGGATCCGGATCCGGTGCATCTCTATAAAACATATATGCCAAGCTAAGCTGTCTCCGAGTCAGCTCTATGTTGAGGTAGTCAGGTCTGGTTTGGATGTCAAACTGCCAGGAGGAGTCTACTGCCTGACCTCCATCAGACAGAACCAATCCTTCAGGAATGCCTGTTAAATCTGCACTGTGAGAGATGTGTCACAATGGCACACCCAGTGCCCAGAGATCTAGACTGAAGAAAGGATCACTTTTCAAAGAAGAAAATAGAGCAATTTATTTTTCAGAGTCGACTCTTTTTTTCACAAGACTACCCCCTGGTGAGAGATGGATTGATCTCTGAAAAAAAGGCCCATTAAATAAAGAGGAAGTGAGAGAGGTCCCATGGAAACCTTTGGCAAATATTTGGAACAAAGGAGTTAGCCTGCTTATGTGTCTACATATCCTATTATCTACAATGATCTAACGCCATTGGGATCGACCAAAGCAGTCTCCTCTGGGTAAAGCATTATGAAGTGCAGTAGTGTTTAGCGCTCTATGGCTTAGCTACTCAAAATGGGAGGCACTTCCCACACAACTCCTGTCTCTCCACATGCTGGTAATGCATTGCTATAGTTTGTTAATAATATAGCGGCCTACTGTATTTGGATAGTTCACCCACTGTCGCTTCAGTGATGGCTTGTTGAAAATCTAGTTGAATGTTTCATTCACTTTTTATCCTCTGAAAGTACATGGTGAAACATAGACCGGCCCTGCCTGTTGGAGCCATCATACGTACATGCACAGATACTGCTCATTCGGTTTAATCCAAAACATCAGACAAAAATATAACCCAAATATTGCTGTCAGTCACATCACACAAGTGCAAGATTCTACAAACTGTTCATCCAAAACATCAGGTTGAGAGAAAGAGCTACACAAACATGGATGTGTGCGAATAAGTAGGATATAATTATGCTCTAATCACTTAGGCTATACTTATTACCCATTCAGCACTGCTCCTCAACTTGGGGAGTACAAACTATTACAGATATCCTCCCCGATTCCACAAGCATTTTGTCCAAACAATGAGGCTCAGTGAGAGCGAGGACCACACAATCAAATGTGGATGTACAAATAAGTAGGCTATTGTGTGCTCTCATTTCTTTCAATTACCACCCTTTGGCAACATATCTCAGCACGCTACTGGAGTCCCACAATTAAACAGATCCCAGTTTCCCCACTGCACTGACCTATATTCATCTGAACAGCTTGTACTTGTTCCATAATTATTATCACGTTTGACAGCTGAGAGTATTTGTGTGTATTTATTGAAGATGCTGTGTGGGGGTTACTTCCTTGTTTTCAATTAATCTCTCCACTCAAGATTTGTCTGACACCTTGGAGTCTACTCTGGAATGAGGACAAACACATTTTATGTAGTTTCCACACATTATCTGGTCATCTTTTCTGTTAAAGGACCAGTTCAGTCAATTTCAACATGCAGTTGTAATGCTCACACTACCCTGGACTGAACTGAACTGGTCCTTTACATAACAGCAGGCCTAGAGTATCTTCATGATAGTATGTCATTTAATGTTCTGTATGTTGTCAGTGTTGCCAGATGTGTATGATCAAAAAATGTGCCTCTCAAAAAACCGCCAAAATGTGCTAAATTCCGCCCAATTTCAACAAATTGCATTGATTTCTATGGGCACAAAATGGCAGGAAAAAACGCCAAATGGCCAATTTTTCCCATTTTTACCCGCAGACGGCCATCCCAAGTGGTCCAATTGGACAGGTAACCGCCCAATCTGGCAACACTGTGTGTTGTACCTGAGTGTCAATGGTCATATTGGGTTGTGGGATTATGGGAACGGCGCACGTTTTTAATAAAATGGCACTCCTTGTGGATAAAACTGTTAAGATGAAGGTCTGTGAAAAGAAACCTATAAATTCCCATCTTTCTAATATGCCTAAACATAGCATAACAAACACAACCGAAAGTAATTTGTGTTCATTCTGAAAAATCTGAATTCAAATACTCATACTGCTCACTCTGCAGCGAAATGGGCATGCATATTCTGATTCAACACTGTGGTGTACACGTCACAGCTCAAGGCAATCAGACACAGTTCTGTGATATACAGATGTAACATTTTTTGTTTTTCTTTACGAAAGCAAAGACATCATCATCATGTGCATTATATACAGTACATATCCCCCAATCCCATAATTCTTCTTCCCCAAACCACACCCACCCCCACACCCACCGCCTCAGGAATCAGAACTGAGCAAATAGGATGTGTGAAATTGAATTGAGGACAAGATGATGATTTAAATAGGCTAGAGAGTGGAACATTAAAGGTCCTCCGTCTGTTAAGAAGATAAATCCTGACCGATATCAGAATTATTCATAGCATCATGCAGACTACATTAATCCATGTGTGTGTGTGTGTGTGTGTGTGTGTGTGTGTGCGTGTGTGTATGTGTGTGTCACTTGCACTGTGTGCTATCTGCAATCAAATCTGACCGTAGTGACAACCACGCCGGAGCATTAATGTCAATAAGGACATAGCAATGACAGGTCCTTTTCTCTCCCTCCCTCGGCTGGTAACATGCTTTCAGAAAGATAAAGATTATGTTTTAACATCTTGATGTGCAATTTGTCCTTCTTGTCAAGATGAAGCAAGATGGGTGGAGATGAAAATTTAAATGTGAAAGGGGAATAATATTGGGGGAGGGAGAGAGAGAGAGAGAGAGAGAGAGAGAGAGAGAGAGAGAGAGAGAGAGAGAGAGAGATGGAGATGGAGATGGAGATGGAGATGAAGTGTGCAAATGTTTACTATAATTTAGTAATTAGTAAAAGCTCTTGCTATGGTTCATGACTCCTGTCACTATCTCTAAAGGAAAATAAAGTTTGAATAACTCCATGGAAAACGGGATATTTTGAGGCGAGCGGGGTGGGAGGTATGGCTACTAGCTGATACCAATAGAAACATCATAATCCGGGGATGCTGTGGCGCAGCGGGCTAGGCCCCCCACATTGGGCTTGCATGCCCACCCACGGGGACCCCGGTTCGAATCCGGCTGGGGTCATTTCCTGATCCTCCCCTATCTCTCTGTTCCATTCGCTTCCTGTCACCATCTTCAACTGTCCTGTTAAAATAAAGGCATAAAAGCCCCTTTAAAAAATATATATATATAAAAAAAGAACCATCATAATCCATTATGCATGACTGAGCATGGGGGGTTTAAATTGGGCTGGGCCCCTACGGAGTACTGAGGAGCTGTAGAACCCCCTCACTCTGGCAATATAGCCAACCACCAATGCTAACGCTAACGCTAATGCTGAGCACTCCTTACAAGGGAAACTGAGGGAGGGAGAACCAAACAGAGCCAAGGAAAAATGTGTGAAGCCCTTTACTGTAAACTAGATATATAAATTAAGAAAAGATCTTGCTACTCTACATGTCTCACAGCCTCTGAAGGAAAATGCAGTTTGAATGACTTCATCAAAAAGAGGAGGGTTTTTTTTTTGTTTTTGCTTGTGTGTGTGTGTGGGGAGGGGGGGGGGTATGCCTCATTTTAACTGATGCAAATAGAACCATCATAATCCATTATGCATGACTGAGCATGGGGGGTTTAAATTGGGCTGGGCCCCTATGGAGTTCTGTAGAGCTTTAGAACCTCCTCGCCCCGGCAACATAGCCAATCACAGCTGCTAATCATAATGCTGAGCTGCCTATGCTACAGTATGGATACTAATGGCTGTTTTTATGGAAGGTCACATTTCGTAGAGAAAATAGCAGGCCTTATTCCAAGTGAGTCAGTGATTGTCTCGTGGTGCCAATGAAAGAGAATGAAATAGTTCTCATTCACTGATCTCAGTCAGTAAAATAAGAAGAAGTGACAGAGATGACATGGGTTTGGCTGGGATTCCTCCTAGGTGGCGATGACCAATTCAACGTCTCACAAGAGACGATGACACAACATTGTGACATCACTGCTGCAAGGCTGATGTGGGATGACTACTTGTGTTCCGCAGGACACTAATCCACAACTGTCACTTCCTGTTTGAGAGATTGCACACATTGTAGCCGTGACAGCACAGTCGCGCACACAAGGCCTGGTAAAATAATGGTGCTTCACTTTGTACTTGACATTTTGACATTCTTGTAAACGGCTCTTGGCAACATCAGACTGACGGTCACTTCCTGTCATGGGTGATGGACAGTTTGTCAAAAGAAGAAGATTATTCTTTGGATGACCTTGTGCCTCTGAAGGTCAAATGCATGAGTTCAGGGATGGTAACACACGTTCATTAAATCAGTGAGAGATGATTAATTGTGTAGTCCAAGGATCTATAGCGGCTGGATTCTTCATTACTCATGCAGTGAAAATACATCAACTAATTGAATATCAACTCCAGAGGTTTAATAGATTTTGAATGGCCCTGAAGTAAGTGAAGAAAATCACAATATACTGGAGTAGGGGTCGCATGCATAAGATGAATTGAATAACCTGATGTGTTTATGCACTTTAGTAGCCACGAAAGAATAGCCCTTTTGCTTCATTTCCTCAGCTTTTAATTGTCTGGCAGAAAATAGCTACACTGCTTTGACATCTCGGGCAATTAATCATTCCAGGTTAAGTTCCAATTAGCAGGCAAGTATTGTGCTTTCGGTGGCATGTCAAATTAGCAACATAGGGTATTTTCTGAGTTTAATTTATTCCTTGACCCCAGGGTCACTCTTCTTTCTGTGTAGCCTTCTAAATTTGGTGCTGCCCATCCAAGGTACACACACACCCACACCCACTTCATACAGTATGTGTATTCTCCTGCAGGCACACATGCACACATGCACAAACGCATGCATGCAACGCAAACACAAGCACAGTAATGCCTCTATTCCACAGCTGGTTTTCTGATTGGCCTACAGCTCGACACAGTGCGACTTGGCGCCACTTTTTGCTTCACGATTGAGCTGTGTTGTGCCCAAACGAAAAGCAAAAAGTGGCAGCCAAGTCGCGCTGTATTGCGCTATAGGCCTAGCAGAAATCCGGCAGTGGAAAAGAGGCATGAAATAATTGAGGTAGGGCCTAAGTAATCAATGCCTCTTGCACCAAACATTAGTCATCAAATCAGTACCTTCATCGCTCACTCATACATAGGAGCCAAAAATATGTTATAATTTGGATTTACAAGTATACGTACAACTTTGGTCACAACCTCAACCTCAGACAAAGTTTTGTGGACCCCCTGCAATGTCTGGCGACCCCCTTTGGGAGCGGTGGGGGAATGGACCCCAGGGAAAGAACAACTGATCGGCTTTTCGCCGGTTGTTTAAAATAACTTATCTGCTTGTTCGCCTGCCTCCCCTTGGCCGAGCTCGCCCCCAACGACGAGAGGCTACGGATTTTCGGATCCCCACGGCCTTCCATCGCTGCTCCTGTCGTGGGTTTGCTTATCATCTCCACCAAACTTGACTGTTCCATTAAACTTTCCACTGCCTTCTATGTTTGTTGTGTACCTGTTTTTTTTTACTTATATTGAGTTCTGTATGTCTTTGAGTGTTTGTATGTTCTTTGTTTATGGCCTCGGCCTATCTGTAAAGCATCTTTGGATGTTGTGAAAAGCGCTATACAAAATAAATGTATTATTATTATCATCTAGGTCAGGGGTTCCCAACCTTTTTAAACTTGGGACCCACTTGAAATTATCACAAATGTTCGGGGCCCACATCTGACCCAATTAAGAATACAACTCAAATAAATCAACAGCAACACACACCAAAATGTGATTATAACTTTTATAAAATGATTTCAAGGCCCACTTGGAATACCTTCACGGCCCACCAGTGGTCCCTGGCCCATAGGTTGAAAATCACTGATCTAGGTGATCCCATTGAGGAAACAACATGCTGGCAATTGCTTTGACATTTATAGTCTCCTTATTTGGCAAAAAGTCAAACCAATTGGAATTTAATTACTGTACAAAAACTCACACAGTAGGGGGGGATGAATTGGGTTTTTGCAGAAAAGATATTCAGTCAAGTCCTGTATCTGATCATAATGAGACAAATGGACACTGCAGCATACCTCCATCACAAGAGCTATTTGCTATCAAGTGATGGCATGACACTGAAGTTGAAAGGAAATGCCTTATAATGTTGATATGTTAATACATATTGTACTTCCATTGGTCTTCCAATGGAAAGTCCTCATGTCCTTTGAACTATGGATTACATCAGGTTCTCAAATGGAAATAACAGTGTTCAATGGTGCTTTATCTCCTCTGTTCCTCCTTTTTCAAATGTGTGTGTGTGTGTGTGTGTGTGTGTGTGTGTGTGTGTGTGTGTGTGTGTGTGTGTGTGTGTGTGTGTGTGTGTGTGTGTGTGTGTGTGTGTGTGTGTGTGTGTGTGTGTGTGTGTGCGTGTGTATTTCTGTCTGGTGTCAGTGCTTGTTAGTTAAGCAAGCCGGCCATGCTGTGTGAATCACAGATGTGAACTAGCCAACTGTGCTGGTAAATGGAGTTCTATGACACAGTGGAAAACGCTGAGGGAGTGCAGCGCCTTTCATTAGCTCCCAGGTGTGCAGCTCTTTCCATTTACCCTTCTGATTTTCATGGAGTCAGCAAATCACTTCAAAAAGGAATAGCTGAATCCAGTTCCAGTTTAAAAATAAACAGATAAAGAAATGAATAAATATCTGATTGTGTGCAATGCAGCATTGGAAGGAACCATGTTGATTAAGCCAAAAGGAAACACTTTGTAAAAAAAAAAAAGAAAAAAAGAGGAAGCTGGATTGCCTGTGTATGCTATTGAGAAGTCCATTCAAAGTTCTATATGAATAAAAGTGACAATAAAAGAATATGATGCAGCATAATGGAATAATGGAAGCTTGCATATACAGTAAATGGCATCTACACTATATGAGCTTTGTGTTGGACAAGCAACTCCAGTAAACCCCATCTGTAATCTATAAAAGCACACTACACCAAACTGTCTCCCAAACACAAACAACTCCAACCCACAGACCATTAAATCACAACATGGTCATTATCAAAATAAAACAATGTATGCTTCCCCCCGCAATATTACAGGTATTACAGGTCACTCAATCTATTATGTGTAATAGGTAGCTGCGTGTGTGTGTGAAAATAAAGCCCTTTAAATACACCCTGAGCACAAAATGTGATGCAAATGCAGTCAATCTAACATGACCAGGACCTCTTAATCTTGATCCCACAGTGAGGGCTATTGAGGAGAGCCACATTGTTACTTCCTCTGCATGCCAATGTCATCCTGTTATCTCCTTGCCATGCCAACGGAACAAGGCATGTGCTAACCACATGCATCTCTACTCAGTGTACCGTAACTGACATTGGGCAAAGGACTCCTCTTTTGTGCTAAATATGCCTGTTTGAAGCAGATAGAACAGGACTAATGGGCATTATTGGCAAAAGGCTCCATTAAAGTTACGATGCAGACAATGTGTGTTGAACTTGTCATGAATCGTGTCATGTAAGAATAAAGTAAAAGTAAAAGTGTGAGCTGAGCCGGTCTTTACTTAAAAAGCTATTGGCTTGGTGGGTGAAAGCCCCGTGGCACCGCTGGTCCACGCTGTGCCGGCTGATGCTGGAGGTCGTGGAGCTGGTCTAGTAGACGTATGCCAAGCCCTCCACTGAACCCACATCTGACCTGACGAGGGGAGAGGGAGGGGGAGAAAGAGAATATACGGGGAGAGGTGGAGAGAGAGAGAGAGAGAGAGAGAGAGAGAGAGAGAGAGAGAGAGAGAGAGAGAGAGAGAGAGAGAGAGAGACCTGATTAACCTATCCAAAAAAAGACATGTGTGCTATTTGCAGGAGTTAATCAACTGGATGAGAGAGAGACAGAGACAGAGACAGAGACAGAGACAGACAGAGAGAGAATAGACAAGCTGAGAGAATGGAAAAGCTATTCACAGGTGTTAATCAACTAGGACGGCTGACATTTGGAAGAGACATTTCACAGTTGCTGAAGTCATTTAGCCTGTCTCTGTTAGGGCTAGGGAAAAGGTTAATGAAACAGCAAATAATAGGCATGAGCTTGATTTTCCTCCATTCACGCCATTCTTCACTCCTGCCCCACATGCATAGAGTGCGTTGCAATATGCGACCTTGCCTCCTCCACTTGCGCTTGTCCCCTCGTCCCGCCTCCTGGCCCCTCCTCCGTGGAGAAAACGATAAAGTTTCCCAGCTGTCAGCCTAGCCACAACAACTTTTGAGAGACTGTTTTTCATTCACCATCCCAATTGCAAATTGGAAAAAGACTCTACAATTGAGCTTTTGCAAGAAATTGAAATATAATGCTGTTGCCAGTTATGTCATCATGACATATTACTTCCTGGTACGAGGAGAGAAGCAAGTGGAGTAGGCAAGGTTGCACTGCGTATTGCAACGCACTCATAGAGTCGTGTAAAAGAGTGATGGACTTCCATGTGTCCCCTGGGGGGCTGCGAGGGGATATCAGGGAGGCCGTGGCACGTTGGTAGGAAAAACATAGCAAAATAAAATGTAAAATGGAATTGTGAAATGCATCGGCAATGGCGTGGCACAGGGAGACGTGTATATTATAAGTCAGTCTGTCTGGTTTCACACTCCTCATGGGCCCGTTTACTATGTTGCTTGAAAACACCCTAGATGCGAGACTTGGTTTGACCACGAGCTTAACAATAAACATTTCCCAAACGGCATTTCCCAAATGGCCTCCCTTGGTTTGGTAATGATTGTCTGCTTCCCAACAAAGTGGGAGGAGTTCCCGTATTTGCGGGAACTCAGAAAATACTTGCATTGACTCTTGACCCGACTGGTAGCAACGCTGAAGCTGTTGTGTCACTAGGAGGGCACGGCCTGGCTAGTTACAAAGCACAAAGGGAGCCGTCTACACCAGTCACTCACTCAGTCACTTAGTCACTCAGTCTGCTTGACTTGTCACTCCTCATGGCCCTGTGAGAGCATGCTGAAGTGCAGGGGGAAAGCTGTCGAAGGCGACACCCGACAGTCAGTAATTAACCACCAGCCACCAATAAAGAACATGTCTGGTGGCGATTTTATTTATTTATTTTATTTTTTGTCATGGGAGAGAGATCTTTGAACAGGCCGAGTGAGACGAAGTAATTCATTAAAGCTTAATTAGGAAAATAGCGATGATTAACATTTTCACCCTCTATCTGACAAGATTCAGAGATCAACTGCACACGGAGCAGTGAGATGGGGGGACTGAGGGAGTGATCGAGGGAGTGCATGAATGAACAATATATATATAAACTATGATAATTAAGGGTCAAAAGCACGTCAGAGGGAGAATGGGGTGTGAGAGCAAGGTGTGGATAAGAAAAAATGGGAGCTTTTTCGTTGGGGGAATGGAGGTTACTTGATCAGGGAGAGCCCAATTGTCATTAGCTGAACTAGTTCAAGCCAGCCAGAGCCGGTTCTGACCTCTGTGGGGCCCTAAGCAAAAATATGCCAAGGGGCCCCCCTAACTATATAAAAAAAACAATCCCTCATTTTTTCCAGTGAGTATATATTTGGGCAGCCATAGGCACTACATACTCCAACAGACCCTAGGGCCAGATTACACTTCCGGCCTGATAAACTGACTCACACGTGGATATAGGCCTACATGAATGACATTATTAATATTATATGAAATTATTACCCACAAAGGTTAAACATAAAAAATGCATTGGTACCATGGGAGTCTCACAATGTGGCATACAAGTCCTTATTAGTAGCCTAATCTGAAGAATTTGAAAAAAAAAAACATGGTCTAACCATAAAAGTTCCCATTAATTTAGAAATGACACAAACTAGACTGGATGCCAACAAAATACATTTCCTTTAGCACAGGTGTTGCCTAAGAGTAGCCTAAATTAGATATTGGAGGCTAGGCTTGCACATCTTAAGACATAAGGCTTGCACATGCAAGACGTGGTGGTAATGTGAACGTAGGTGAGCAAGTGAATAGCCTACACTGCGCGCCCTCGCCAAAGTCTTCTCTGGCCAGGAGGAGTAAAATGAACAGGTTGCATTTCTCCTCACAAAGTTAACGTTCCAAGCGGAGTTTAGCATTTATTGCTGTTAATTCGCTGTTAAAAGTTTGTTGATCACTCTCCATCTCCCTCTGCAAGCGGGGCTGGTGCACGATACCCACACACGACTTTCATTGTTTTGGCGAGCTCATTAGAAAAGCCGACTTGATGATGGACTAGGCTACTGACAAAATGATTCAATAAAATTTTCGGGAGATAGACAGATCATAATCGCAGCTTTCAGTCGCGCACACATCCAAACACACAGACGCGCGACCCGTCCCTTTCCTCTCCTCTCCTCCGGGAGGGCGCAAGCACACGCACACACACACACACACACACACACACACACACACACACACACACACACACACACACACACACACACACACACACACACACACACACACACACACACACACACACACACACACACACACACACACACACACGGCACCCCTTCCTATCTCATACTCTCCTCCGTTGATTCGATTGCACTCACGTTTCGTCGGCTAGAAGTCAGCTGATGTTTCTCAACTAGGCAGCTACTAGGCCTACAACTTTCACAAACAGCAGTAAGGCATTGACAGCAAGACATAATTTCCTTCACTCTTCCCTGTTGATTCGATTACACAGGCGGACTTAAATTCCCGCGGTAACGCAAACAGGAACGCTTGTAATGCGCACTATCGAAGACATGGGCAGGAACTCGGCATTGTTGTGAGATTCTCACTGAAGATTCTCACTCCTGTTCCATCCGAAATTAACCACAGAAGAAGGGGCGAATCACGTAGGCCTAGTTATGTGACGGAATCAATAATAAGTTCTTCGTTTTTTAAATTAGCCTATATATATATATTTTTTATCTCAACGTAAGTGACGTCATGGGCAACGCGAGGCCCTACGCTGTGAGCGTAGTGAGCGTTATGGGCCCGCCGGCTCTGAAGCCAGCCCTCCAGTTCCAATTCATGCGATACATGCACCACACATACCCAAGAACACGCACGCATGCATGCACACACACACACACACACTAAACACACTAAACACACTACTAATGTTTTACTAGTCAGGGTGAGGCACTGAGGCACTGAGGCACTGAGACACAGATAGGTCAAACAACCAGACAACAAACAGAGCACAACTTGGCAGCAGCTGGAAGCCAGCTCCTTATCACAGTAGAATTGGGACTCTACGCATCATCCCTCACTCAGCTTGCAGGTGCATCACAGTGGGACAGACGTCACTGGAAAGGAGAAGCTGGAGCACACGGCAACTTAGTTTTTTAACTTTAAGACTTTATTTTGTGCACACATCCTTTCCAGCTCCTGATCAGTGGGGACCTACCCATGTAGAACACAAGGTGTTCTGGCCCATCTAGCACCACTAATACACATTACAGCCCATAGTCACTGCACTGATGACAGGGAGGGAAACAAGGGCCAAACCACACACACACACGCGCGCACGCACGCACGCACGCACGCACGCACGCACGCACGCACACAGTAGTTGAAATCAATGCTTTTTGCCTCTCTTTGCAAGAGAGCCTCCACCAGCACCTTGTACTTTTGATAAACATGCACTTAAGTCATATTTAGGCTACAGCACTTTGCTACTGTGCCAGTCGATACACTCCAATTACCATAATGTATCACTGGCTATTAATCAGAGTTTATTAACCCCACGCACGCACAAATGCACGGAGGCACACACGCATGCCCGCACGCATGCACGCACACGTACAAGTTACAGATTCACGCACATGCATGCATATTCGCACACACATTCACACAGAAAAACTTAAAATACACACACACTGACCCTTTCACTATTTACTACATTCCTTTTTCTTTTCTTTTTTAAAAGTATTTTTGGGGGGCTTTTTGGCCTTTATTATCATAGGACAATGTGAGAGTAGACAGGAAATGACTGGGAGAGAGAGATAGGACAAGGTCGGGAAATGACCCTGCCTGGCCATACTTGAATCGGGGTCCCCGTGAGCAATGTAAGCCCAAATGTGGGGGGCTTTGCACACTGCGTCACAGCGCCCCCTAGTTCCCTTTTTCACATGCCGTGCATGAACATGAGCCATGTCATTTTAATCCATCAATGCCAGCAGTAGAGAGGCTTGGTCAGAAAAGGAGAGAAAAAAAAGACACAATGCCTTAAAAATCCCTTTTGACAGTTAAATTGGTCCCATTTAGGAGAAGAGAAATAGTGCCGGCCATTATATAGTGTTCTTACCAGATGTAGCACGAGGCTCGGCTTGGCAATACATCACGAGGCCCTGCCACCAGGGCCGGATTAAGATGGCCTGGGGCCCCTAGGCTACAGGTTGCTGTGGGGCACCCCGAAGGGCAAATTTTGTGGAATTTACATAGCGTCATTTACGAGCCAGGGATTAAGGAGAACATGTCTCCCAACTGTGGAAAACATGACAGATTATTTTTTCAATATTGCATCTGTCACAAGTCTGCAATTTTTCACTTTTGGCCAGCCAGGCCCCCCCTGGCATATGGGGGCCCTAGGCTCCAGCCATATCTAGCCTGTGCGCTAATCCGGCCCTGCCTGCCACTTAGAGCCGTGCTACAAATAGGCTGCTAACACACAGACATGGATCTTGCTGGGCATAGAAGGGGAGATGAATGGATGAGAAGTGAAGGGATAGAGCACTGGATGCAGTGGCGGTTTTAGGAAATCTGAGGCCCTGGGCAAAGAACAATTTTGAGGCCATCATAATAATTGATAATGTATAAATGCAGAGAAAACAAATACCATAATGCAACGACGAGGCCCCTGAATGGACGAGGCCCTGGCTAATCGCCTGACCTTGCTCAATGTTTCTCCAGTTAACCTTAGACTTCTGTTGTTTAATTTAGGCTTCAATACACTTTTTCACACAAGCCTTGTGTGCGCCTCCTTTTTTCCATTCTCTCAATGCAAAAACCACATATGACTGCATGGAAGGAGTGACTGAAAGAGCAAGACTGAGCGCAGGGGACTGAAAGGGTGGAAAACAGGATGGATACCTGTACTGTAGATGGAGAGAGGGAATGAGAGATTGAGGAAGTGAGAGATGAAGGTAGAGAGGAGGAAGTTGGGGACAGAGGAGGGGATATGAGATGGAAGAGAAGAAGGAGAGACAGAGTAAGTGCAGGCTAGAGAGAAGAATGGAGGACGAGTGGAACAGAGAGAGTACTAGAGATGAATGGAGGGAGGAAAAGATGGATGGATGGAGGGCTGGGGGGGGTGACAGAAGAATGCACGCTGAAGGGAGAGATGGAAGGAGGGATAGAGAGATGAGGTTATGGAGAAAGAGATGAAAGAAGGGAAGGAGGGATGGTTGTGGAGCATGTGGGGCACTCGCCCACCACCAGAGTTGCCAGATTGGGCTGTTTCCCGCCCAATTGGGCTGCTTAGGATGGCCGTGTGCGGGTAAAAAATGGCATTTAGCAGAAAAACCCGCCCAATTTTTGCCATAGAAATCAATAGAATTGGGCGGGATTTTGTGCTTCTACGCAGGTTTTGAGCATTGTTTGGGCTGGAAATCATTAGCCTCATCTGGCAACCCTGCCCACCACCACCACCACCACTCCACTCCACCCCGCTGGGTTGACAGCCAGCAGGCTGCGCCTCATAATGGGCCTGAGTGGTCGTCCATTTAAGTGCTGTGTGAAGGCTTTTCCATGGGACCTTTGGGCACTTAAGCACCCATACAGACAGATTTACACACACATACATATCTACAGTCATGCGCGCACATGCACGCACGCACGCACCCCCCCCCCCACACACACACACACACAGACACACAAACACACACACACACACTCCAACTTCCACACCACTTCCTACATTCACACACATTTTCGCACTCACACAGATAGTACTTTCAGCTTTTCATGTTGTGAATGTCAAATGAGTTTGAATTGATTGTGCTGCAAAACCATGGAAGCATTCGTCAAGGGAGCAGGAAGGAGTTTATTACACAGATGAAACTGTTTTCAAAGGCCAGTTTCACCTTGCAGGGATATTATAACAGTGGACGTAATGAGTACTCATCAAAAACAAAAACAAACAAAAATTATTTTCTATACTGACACAACTTACTGCCCCACAGTCCTTCATCAAATGCTTTATTAGACTGATTTTTATATGGTGCTTTTCAAACGCAATAGAAAATGAACTTGGTGACTGATAAACAAAACAAAACACACACATTAGCTGTCCAAAGTGATCCATGGCTAATCAAATCGTCAACACACTAAAGTACAGGGGTGGCATTCTCGAAAGTGTCTTTGCTAACGATGGTAGGTCATTCCACGCCAAATCTCTGAATCATCCCGCACGACCATCTCAGAATTGGCAGAAAAAAATTAAGGAGGTTCACAAACGTAAAAACTGGATAAGTGCAAAATTATAGCTCTCAACTCCTTATAGTTTTGTCATAAAAATGTTTTAGTCAGGTACCCCCCTGACTTGTTTTGAACAGAGTTCTCAGAGAGCCTACTTTCAGATTGCCGTATCTAAAAAAATACTTTAAGTTGGTCCTTACAAATTTCAAGGGGTAACATTTGGAGCATATACTTGTGAAATGTGGATGTTTACATATCCTCTTGTCATTTACCACCGTTTTCTGGGGGCTTAAAGTTGCTTGAAAAATTCTCACCTTTGAATTTGTGGGCATCTTTGAAGGACTGTGGTAAGCGCAGTTTTAAAGACAGAGGTTTGATCTGGACAATGCATGTTCCCAACCATTCTG
>NC_085869.1:4723447-4740947 GCF_034702125.1 Engraulis encrasicolus | reverse complement strand
TGTGTGTGTGTGTGTGTGTGTGTGTGTGTGTGTGTGTGTGTGTGTGTGTGTGTGTGTGTGTGTGTTCACTTGTGCACGCGTCAGAGAGCTTCGATCTTTGTGTGTGTGTGTGTGTGTGTGTGTGTGTGTGTGTGTGTGTGTGTGTGTGTGTGTGTGTGTGTGTGTGTGGGTGTGTGTGTGTGTGTGTGTGTGTGTGTGTGTGTGTGTGTGTGTGTGTGTGTGTGTGTGTGTGTGTGTGTGTGTCTCCTTACCTGCATGGAAGTCCACTCCCACAGTGAAGTGTCAGTGACAGAGGAGGCCTCAGCAGGCTCCAGAGAAGTGCACCGTCCCCCCGTCCCCCCCCCGGACCCCCTCATGGGTTAGAGTACATTAGGAACCAACACACACCTGAATGTACTGTAGGGAGAGTACACACACACACACACACGCACGCACACCCACACACACACCCACACTCACACACAATGGTTATGCATTCACACACCGCCTTCACACACCGCGCGCGCACACACACACACACACACACACACACACACACACACACACACACACACACACACACACACACACACACACACACACACACACACACACACACACACACACACACACACACAATGGTTATGCATTCATGGAAATATGTTAAGCCCTGTACTGCCCTGCAGGTTGTTGAGTGGGAGTGGGCGTGCAGTGAATTCCCAATGCATCTGTAGGCCTAAGTACATGTAGGTGAAAGGTGCAAATGAATATAGTATACAGTACATCCACATTTTTTACACCATATGGTTTCCTCCATACACTATTTGGAAAAAGCTATTTTCTAAAAACAAATTTCAACTTTTGTCCTTGGTGCTCATCGAGGTAGGGGCTCTCAAACTTGTTCAGGATGGAGTCCATCTGAGGCACTCAAGTTTGCAATTCGTGTACTTTTTTTATTTGGTTACAATTGCCTACGCATTTCAGCCCATATGGCCTTCTTCACGGCATTGGAAAGTGTAGGCATTGAAGCAAAATAAAAAGTATAAAAATTGCAACCTTGAGTGCCTTGGATTTCCTCACCCTGAAAAAGCTATTTTCTATTTTCAACAAAAAAAGGGTTTGTGGGTACGTGATGTGTTTATACAGAAGTCAGACTGCATTGTACACAATAAGAATGGTTTCAAAAAGCCTATTATTATTATTGAGTTATCATTGAGGTTATCAATGACTTACCGGTTAAAAGCAAAACTCTGTCTCATATAAACTTGCATTCATTCTGTGTGGTAAGGCAAGGCAAGTTTTTTCGTATAGCGCATTTCATACACAGGTGCAACTCAATGTGCTGAATGTGTAGATACAAATCAAAAAGACATGTACTAGTAGGCCTACAGTACAGCTACAGCTCCTTGTCAGTGAAACAGAAGGGTGTATCCTTGGGGTTCATTTGACCCCATTCAATGTTTAGCATCTGAAAAATATATTAAGTACATCATTATTTTGCTTCATCTTTGATGACTTTTCCTAAATATATGGGGTCAATGTGAAAAAAGTGAAAATTCCACAAAAAAATTTCCTTAAGTGCTGTACACGTTTTGGTTACATCTGTGGTCCTTGGGGTCAATTTGACCCCAAATTATTTTAAGTGTATTAAACATAAATATAACATCCATATTTTGCTAATAAATGTTCCAATCTGTCTGGATTATGCAAAATATATGAACATAAGTTATTTAGAACAGAACATTTTGCCTTATTTAGGGCTCTAATAACTAACATGTATGATGTGGACGAGGGCCAAAACTAATTCAAGGCAACTTTTGGGCAGTTGTTGCACATTTTCGCCTAGTCATAGATTAGTTTATTTGGTGTGTGAGTTGTGTGTGGGAGTGCTAGGACTTATCCAAAGGGCTTTTTTATGTCCCCAACAGAGCAATAGTAAATATCTGAGGCATAAACCGGTGCAAAACATTTAAGTGGCTGGGGTCAAAATGACCCCAATGATCACGGATGTAACCTAAATCTGAGGATAACAGGAGGGTTAAAAAATGAAAGAACAAAAGACAGTCACTCCATGTGGGCTCTGAATGACAAGATGAAAGAGATATATGGGTAGATGACGGATAGGCAGCAAAAAACATTTTTTTCACAAAACATTGCTTATGAGGGAAAAAAGTATATGTCTACGTAGTGCAGCAATTCATCTTTCAAAAAATCCAAGTGGTCACAATGTTGGTCTATTCATTGATTATTTATTTACGTTGATAAAGCAATTTGCTGAAAATATGTCCTTTGGTGTGACGTTAAGAAATAAATATATTAAGTAATGTAGAAATGGCTTGATGGAGTTTTATGAACATTGTTACACTCTTCATATTTATTGCAATTTTTTAAAGTCTTAATTTAATGAGAAATGACCATTTAAGTATTTTTTTCCCATTAGATGTGAGATTATTAGAAACAGGGAAAAACAGGGATATCTTTCTTTTAAATGTTCAAAATTGTCCGAATTTATACTAACTTCTCAGGGACGATAATTTGTTCTTCCCTAATGTAATATTCAGTGTTTATCAAACATATTGTTTAGCTCAAACAAATATTTGAGCGTTTAAAACATGTCACACCGTAGGACATTCATGTCACGCTAAAGGACAGAAATGCAAAACTGAGCCAGAAACAAATATATCAACATGATTATTTTGTCTTTTGATCATAATATAATGTTGTAGCCAATATGGACCTACACTTTACACTTATAAGTCTTTGAATCGTCGATTATCAGATTATCGTAACTCTTAATGACAGCCATGCGGTCATTGAATGTAACCTGCAGAGCTCATAAGACTCATACTGAAGGGTGACCTTGGCATGACCATTACACTTTTGTCGGTATGCTATGACTGTCACACCATTGAACCTGTAGTGTGTAGTGGCCAGTGCCTGTTTGGTATCTCAAGCTGGACAGCACATTTATGCTGTATATTGAGCTCTCCACAGCATACTTTATTCATCTATACTCCTCTATATACTCTCACACTGATCTTTCCTTCACTGTTACCGTTTTATGGTTTCAAAGCACCATTAATGACATTTTATATCATTTGACAGTATCTAAAATCAACAGCAAATATTCATCAACAATGCATCAAAGTATAAATTCCAAAGGCCAATAAAGGAATAAGTAATTTGAATACACAATATTTATCTAGTCAAACAACAAAACAACAAAAATATGTACTACCAGTTGTTTTAAAAGCTATTTCTCAAATATGTAGTCCATTGGTGTGACCTGTTTGTCCTTTGGTGTGATACTCCAAAGTGTCACACCATAGGACTTTTACCATCACACCATAGGACTTTTACCATCACACCATAGGACTTTTGAGCTTTTGAGTTAATTTAAAGCCATGTCGTTGCCAACTGAAATACAATTTCACCTTTAGTAAGATGCATTTTCATACATCTACATAAGAAAAAAATATGAAAAATATACACTATTGTCAAAATGTATTTTATGGCTGTCACACCAAAGGACTACAAAACTAATACATCTTGTGGTAGCAAAACATAATTGATTGACTGAAGAACTCTGAGAGAAAAATCTAAAATCCACCCTTGCCATTGGCTTCTTAAGGGTCTAAAGTCACAATTTATGTACTGCTGGAGCTTCAACAATAGATAATTATCCACAGAATTAACCAAAAAATGATGTCACACCACAGGACATTATTTTCTGCGACAAAGTTTCACACGTCCATACGGTCTCAGAAAAACAGGAAAAAAATTAAGCATTGCCACTTGCTAAAATAGACACCTTGAAAAACATGCCAGGGTTGTTTAGACAAATGACTGAGCTTTGATTATTTATTTAAAAATGTTTTAATATGGAGAACCAGGCTTGCCTCAGTCACACCATAGGACAAATGTGACATTTGACTCAAAATTAAGTATAATTATTTAAGCTCTGGATTTATTACACATTACTTTTTCACAACAACTACATTAGTTTAATCATTTAAAGCATTGACAATTTTGAAAGCATGAATTTACATAATTTTAAGAGCCTGCAACAGCAAAATTTACACGTCACGTCATCTACCCATATAAGTGAATGGCCCCCCACCTTCGCAGGACATGCGGTCGGTGCGCAGGTTGTAGCCCACAGTGCAGGCACAGCTGCGGGAGTTCTCCGAGTTGGGCAGACACAGCTGAGCGCAGCCTCCATTGTTCACCTGACACGGGTTCTTCCCTGAGGGAGGAGAAGACGAGGGTAGACACACACACAAAATGAACCATATACAGCCTACTGTACCTTTCTTTCTCTGTCTGCCTGTTGGGGCTGTGACTGTGGGTGGCTACTGTTCTGGGACCTAAAATGTGTCCATTTATTTTAAGTTCAAAATGATGTAAAGATTGCAATATAACTAGTCCTATTCGAGTCTGTCTAAAACATTTACAGTACCTATGTTTCTCTGTCTATCTGTTGGGGCTGTGGCTGGCTACAGTTCTGTGATCTAAAAGGGTGTCCATTTACTTTAAGTTCAAAATGATGAAAAGACTGCAATATATCTGGTCCTGTCTGAGTCTGTCTAAAACATTTTCTGCAAAGGTACAGTAGAGGTAGATGGGTGAGGCATACATACACTCCTATTACACTTTATTTCAGGCTGAGGGTCACAGCCACCATTGTTCACCTGACACGGGTTCTTCCCTGAGGGAGGAGAAGACGAACGCAGACACAGACACACTGGGGACCAGAGATGAGGTAGATTGTAGATTGGGTTGAACTCATGGGTGATGATGGCTTGAGAGCCGAAACGCGTTTGCTTGTGGACATGGTGGGAATTTATAAATGAAGAATGAGGCGTAGCTTGTGAGTGCAGATTTTTCTTTCTTTAAGTTGATAACTTTTATCACGCACCCAAAGTCATTCATTTTTCCAAGAAGTTGAGCGCGTCCTTCAGCGGGTACATCAAGGTGATATACTGTATATACTGAAGTTATGTTGTGGATGGCCATTTTGTCAAATCAAGGTCAAAAGGTCAAAGCCCATACAGTCTACATGACTGTCTACATAGATGCACAGTGTGGGGGGTATGGGCCACACCATTATTTTAAGCTCAGTATTATGTGTGGAGATAACAGTGTAGTTCAATGAAGTTCTCCTCATCCACAGTAAGATTGACAGCTTTGTGTAGCGTAATTTAAATAAAAGTTTTTTCACGATGGCAGCACAAAGGTCATTCCAAAGCCTATTTTGACAACAAAAGCCTAGTGAGGACACACTGCAGCACAACAAAGTCCCCAGAGAAGCATATTTCATTGAGATGAATCCCAGTCCATGAGGAACAGAGAAAGCCACAGTGATACTGAGCTTAAAACAGTTCAACACGGGACACAAAAGCATTCTCTCGTCCTCCCATCCCTCTATCCGACCCTCCGCCAGTTCCCTCCACCCAAGGGTACATCTTATCAGCATTGTTCAGCCTGTACAGCCTTGACAGTAATGAGTTGCTGCTGTATTATGAATGGAGAGGCTAATTGCTATGAGAGCACTGGGTGGGGTAGCGTAGCGCAGGGTAGTGTTAGCGTAGGGGAGTGTAGTGCTGTGAGCGTAGTGCAGTTGGGCAGATTTACATCTCGGCCTCCTTAGCAGTCATCCCTTATTGCGGCAGACACTTTAAAAAGATCCGCTACGACAGCGCTGATAATATATGGGCCAGGGCTGGACTGGGTTCAAAAAATGGTCCAGGCGTTTTGGCGTAGACCAGCCCCTCGCACAGCCCACCTGTTTTTCTACCATATGATTGGATCAGTCCAATGTCTATATGAAAGATGAACCAATGGGCTACCCCATCTAAATTACAGGCTGGTCTGGGGGGATAAAAACAACAGCACCAACAACACCCATCAGCGTCGGCCCCTGAGGACCGTCGGCCCACCGGGAAAATGCCCTGTAAGCCAGATTACCAGTCCAGCCCTGATATGGGCCATTAACTTGAATCATCTGACAAATAACACACAAAAATTGCAAAAAAAAGCGAATCGCCTCATAAATCTGTGACCAGATGCTGTTCCATTCCATTCTTTCTTTTTCACTGTGTACAGGGCTAAGTAGATGCTAAAAGGCCATATTTGCAATTCCTGTGAAAGACTTGACACTTTTTATAGGTTAGGGGTGCCCTTTTTTCTTTCCCTTACCTTGTTACGTGATAATGAGCTGTCATCAGCTTCTAGGGTCACCTAGGGCCCCAAACAAAAAAACTAAAACAATGAACATTTGAACCAAAATTCCACTGGCTTAAAGTGTGAGTTGTTGACACACAATTGTGGCTTGGGGGCCCCAAGTGGCTGCCTGCCTAGCCTGCTGTGTGCGCGCACGTTTGTGTGTTCGCGTGTGTGTGTGTGTGTGCGCGCGTTTGTGTGTGCATGTGTGTGTGTGTGTGTGTGTGTGTGTGTGTGTGTGTGTGTGTGTGTGTGTGTGTGTGTGTGCGCGCGTTTGTGTGTGCATGTGTGTGTGTGTGCGTGTAGGTGTTTATGTGGGCGTTTGCCTACAGTATACATTTGGGGGCGACTTTGGCGCCGCTGACTGTGAGCGAGGGAGTAAATAAAAAAGTAAATGGGGGGAGGGCAGTAGAGGGATGGAGGGCAGTAGAGGGATGGAGGGGAGTAGCAGTAGAGGGATGGAGGGGAGTAGAGGGATGGAGGAGAGTAGAGGGATGGAGGGGAGTAGAGGGATGGAGGGCAGTAGAGGGATGGAGGGGAGTAGGGGGATGGAGGGGAGTAGAGAGATGGAGGGGAGTAGAGGGATTGAGTAGCAGTAGAGGGATGGAGGGGAGTAGAGGGATGGAGGGGAGTAGAGAGATGGAGGGGAGTAGAGGGATTGAGTAGCAGTAGAGGGATGGAGGAGAGTAGAGGGATGGAGGGGAGTAGAGGGATGGAGGGGAGTAGAGGGATGGAGGGGAGTAAAGGGATGGAGGAGAGAAGAGGGATGGAGGGGAGTAGAGGGATGGAGGGGAGTAGGGGGATGGAGGGGAGTAGCAGTAGAGGGATGGAGGGGAGTAGAGGGATGGAGGGGAGTAGAGGGATGGAGGGCAGTAGAGGGATGGAGGGCAGTAGAGGGATGGAGGGGAGAAGAGGGATGGAGGGGAGTAGCAGTAGAGGGATGGAGGGGAGTAGAGGGATGGAGGGGAGTAGAGGGATGGAGGGGAGTAGCAGTAGGGGGATGGAGGGGAGTAGAGGGATGGAGGGGAGTAGAGGGATGGAGGGGAGTAGAGGGATGGAGGGGAGTAGAGGGATGGAGGGCAGTAGAGGGATGGAGGGGAGTAGCAGTAGAGGGATGGAGGGGAGTAGCAGTAGAGGGATGGAGGAGAGGAGGGGGATGGAGGGCAGTAGAGGGATGGAGGGGAGTAGAGGGATGGAGGGCAGTAGAGGGATGGAGGGCAGTAGAGGGATGAAGGGGAGTAGAGGGATGGAGGGGAGTAGGGCAGTAGAGGGATTGCTGTATTTATGTATGAGCAGGGGATATTGCGGTCCAATGTGGCTGCAGGATTTTAACTGGCAAGGCAAGGCAAGTTTATTTGTATAACACATTTCATACACAGGTGCAACTCAATGTGCTCACAAATTTAACAAATGCATAAAGAAAGGAAACAGGGAAGAAAGAATGAAATAAATTAGAGTCAAAGAACATTTAAAACATTAAGATAAAACATTAGGTAAAAATGAGAATAATGATAATAATAATAAAGCAGTGGGGAAGCAGTGAAGTTAGTGAGAGTTGTAAACTAGGCCGGCAGTGCTGGGAAAATGATTGTCGCTCCTGCAGAAAAATTGAAAATAACAGAAATAAAACTGGAGGACACTCGATGAATGTCTTCACCCCCTACTGCTGAATGGCCAACCACCAAGTCTTTTCACAGACCAATAATAATTCTAGGGTGTCTAACATGCTATCGGAAAATCATTGGCTTTCACAAGCTTACATGGATTTCATGCCAAACCCCCCCAAAACTCATTTTCATTCTCTTTCAATATCTTGGCTATCCACAAGGTTGTTACGGTAGCCTATTTCAGTTCACATATTGCATTTACAAATTGAAAAAAAATGTTTCTCCTGAATATTATCACATCTGCAGATGGAAAGTTTTTAATGCACTTTAATACACTTCAATATGCCATCTTGCCTCCATGCAATATTAATGCAGTATTGCTGATGTAGTTCTGGCTTCACAGCTGAGCTGGATATATCCAGATGACCTTAGCTACCCTGTGAGAACCTAAGAGTAACCTAAGGCTACTATGCTGCATGCTGTTCTGAACTAATGCTTTACACTGTTACACACTTTCAAGTTAATGACATAACCAAGGCACTCTTCTTCTTGGTTAAAAAGCTTTTAATAAACTTAGCTAGTTCATAGTGGAACGGTTAAAAATTGCCAACATGTTTCGGCCGACAATGGCCTTCTTCAGGGCTGTAAAAAACACTTTCAAGTTACTCCAAATGTTATATTTTAAGGTGTGTTCTGATATTCCATTTCTTAAGTAGTTTAAAGTATGAAACCCACATCCTACTGACCTCGGGTACACTACACTATGGAGACTGCAAACTGCAATATGCTGCTGTACAACCTGTTTCATGATTTCTCTCGTCTCATCTTATCTATACTTCCTATCTAATACTGAACAACTGAATTATTGCAACCGTTACATGCTTCAAATATTATATTAAAAAGTTAAATTCCTGACTGGATCAAATTAATTATTCATGCTTTGCTGACTCTTATGCCTCTACCTGTTACTTGCTATGTCCTGTTTTGGAAGTCTCTTTGGATAAAGCGTAACGCAACTTAATGTAATGTAACGCTTCTGCTATTCTGGTTTGCTCTGCTCTTTGTGCAGTTATAACCTTATTGTCGGCGAAGTCCTTAATGATTTACTACTGTAACTGTAATTTATAGCGGTGACTTGCTAGTAATATCAGCAATGTTGTTATGATGTAGCAAGCCTATCAGCAGCAGCTTTTCGCTTTTCTCCGCTTTCCTTTTTGCTTTTTTTGAATAGAAGCTTGAGATCCCGGGAAACCAATTTTATTACACCATTGAAACGGTAACTATTACAAATAAAGAACTTGAAAAGGGTTGCGTGCGTGCATGCGTGCGTGCATGTGAGCGTGTGTATGTGCATCGTCCAATTAAAGTCTCCAGCCATAAAAAAGTCAATAAATGTAACAGTGGGATATACTGTAAGTTCTTATTAGCATTACACCTGAGTGAATGGCTGTTTTCCTTTAGCAAGAATGAGAAGAAACTGATGAGGGGCTAAACTGCTTAGCTGCTAATGGTTCAATGACTCCATATCCCATGCTGCATGCTGCTCTCTGATGCCTTTTTACATCTAATCTGGCGTAAAAAGCCTGAGCATATTTCATTGAAAGGTGAAATTAAGAACTGGGGAATGTGTTCTGATATTCATGTATTTAATTCCCTTTCATACCAACACTTCTCCGATCTGCACATTGGAATGGTCTATATCATTTACTGTAACACACACCATCAAAATGTAATCAATTAAATCACAACTCTGTATTGCTGTCCAACTTTTACAATTGCTAAAAGAACTTAATGGATTATGCTTCGGTATGTGCAGGAGACCATCATTTCTTTTGGCAACAGTAGTACTTTACTTTGTTACATCAATATGTATTTGTCCCTGAGCTTAAAATACCCTCATGTTTGGATAACACCATCTGGGTTCCTGAGCTGAAACTCGCCTGCTGTCATTAAAAGATGAATAGGATTTTCACAAAGGTTTGAAATAATGTTTGAGTTTTGATGTTTTAATATTTTCATGTGTACTGTTTTGATATTTAAATGTTTGAATGATCAACTACTTTGTACAACTAACTCCAGCGGCCACTCTGTGTTACCCAAGTGCCCAACTAGCACTGGTGGAAGAGGCAAGACACTCGCATGAGCTACAGTGCCTTTTAGTGTTCTTTTGCATCTCTCTCTCTCTCTCTCTCTCTCTCTCTCTCTCTCTCTCTCTCTCTCTCTCTCTCTCTCTCTCTCTCTCTCTCTCCCTCCGTCTCTCCCTCTCTCCCTCTCTCTCTCTCTGTCTCTCTCTCTCTCTCTCCATCGCACTTATACACTCATGAGTCAAGTGGCCTTCTCTGGTTGACCCCATTAGCACCTCCTACCAATGGAGAGTAGTAGAGAGGAGAGGGGCAGGAGGGGGGGGGGATTAGAGGAGAGGAGAGGAGAGGGGCAGGAGGAGGAGGAGGAGAGAGGAGAGGAGAGAGGGAGGAGGGGGAGGGGGATAAGAGGAGAGGAGAGGAGGGGGAGTAGTAGAGAGGAGAGGAGAGATGAGGGGGAGGAGGACAGGGATTAGAGGTGAGGAGGAGGAATCGAGAGGAGAAGAGAGATGAGGAGGAGGAGAGGTGAGGAGATGCAGGGGGAATCGAGAGGAGGAGGAGGGGTGAGGAGATGCAGGGGGAATCGAGAGGAGGAGGAGAGAGATGAGGAGGAGGAGGAGGGGTGAGGAGATGCAGGGGGAATCGAGAGGAGGAGGAGAGAGATGAGGAGGAGGAGGAGGGGGATTAGAGGTGAGGAGGAGCAGGGGGAGTAGAGAGGAGGAGGAGAGATGAGGAAGAGGAGTGGTGAGGAGATGCATGGGGAGTGGAGAGGGGAGAGGAGGAGGAGGAGGGGGATTAGAGGTGAGGAGGAGCAGGGGGAGTAGAGAGGAGGAGGAGAGATGAGGAAGAGGAGTGGAGGGAATAAGGCGCAATGATGATTGGCCACACGCCTGTGAAATTGCTTCCATTTCTGTAATATCCACGGTCCTCAATTACTATCATGGTGGTGTGATCACAGGGTTATTCAAAGCACTGATGGAAGCCTGTCACCGTCTCAAGGTTCTTCCAGAGATGGATACAATTACCATTGGTCTTACTTCCACTTTTTCTTCAATCAGTGCCCCCCCTCCCTCTTGCTCTCTCTCTCTCTCTCTCTCTCTCCTTCCGTCTAATACTCCCCACCAACCATGATGCCACCAACTGAGCAATCGATCCTTCTAAAAGATACACAGTATATTGGCCTTTTTGGAAATGATAAAGACTTCATTTCCTGATGCTTGGAGATATGTGAAAATGGCTGCTGAGATCAGCAAGCCACCTCGCTCTTCCTCCATCAGATAGCTGTTTAATCCTCTCTGAGAGGAGGAAGGCGTAATCGGGTGTGGTGGACCTTCTGATAAATACCACCAAGACACACCTGCACGCACACGCACACACACACGCACACGCACATGCAAACACACAAACCACCCACACTTCCTATACCCCCACTAGGTAACCTTAGCTAGATCCCTCCATCAAAGTTCCACTTTGCTGGAAGCTGATGCAGAGATACTACTTCACATCAGGCTTGTACGAAATGTCTGAATTTGATGAATTTGAATTCAAATAATGCCATAATAAGAACACTAGGTGTTGTCACTGCCTTGAATTTCTTTGAATTTAAACTACACCATCCATTGAGAGTACATAGAACACCACCACCTAGTGTTTGTATTATGGCATTACTTTGAATTCAAATTCATCCAATAGGAATTCCGTACAAGCCTGCTTCACATATTAAATATTTAGTATATTTTCTGTGTGCTGGGTGCAAATGGTCAATCGATTAAGTCAATAAGCAGCATGACATTCAAGACGGTTTTACTTGCGGCTCAATTTTACATCTTTGACTTCTTGCAAATCAATGGGTGTACCTCGCCCTCTCTCTGAAGATGGAGACAGTGTTAACCCCTGTAAAGCTTATGATGGAAAGATAAAGTATGTCAGAAGCGAATGATCATCGCAACATTATTCCTAAAACCTCTGTCTGAGTTAAAGTCTACAACAAGGACATTTTTGCGTCACCTATTACAGCTGTTGCATAAGGTTCCTCTGTAATCTATACAGTAATGACTCTGACTGCTGATGTGCTAATGCTATTCTTTTGAACACTGCAGGAGGGGGAACAACAGTGTGGGCTGCAGTTCGGCGGAAAACAGCAACCTGGTAAGAGGGGTCTCTCCTCAAGATGTTTGGGTGTAGCTACAGTATATATGCTTTAATGTGAGCCTTTAACGTGTGTGTGTGTGTGTGTGTGTGTGTGTGTGTGTGTGTGTGTGTGTGTGTGTGTGTGTGTGTGTGTGTGTGTGTGTGTGTGTGTGTGTGTGTGTGTGTGTGTGTGTGTGTGTGAGAGAGAGAGAGCGAGAGAGAGAGAATGAGAGAGAGAGAATGAGAGAGAGAGTGAGAGAGAGAGAGAGAGAGGCAGAGAGAGAGAGAGAGAGAGAGAGAGAGAGAGAAGAGAGAGAGAGAGAGAGAGAGAGAGAGAGAGAGAGAGAGAGAGAGAGAGAGAGCATCAGCAAGTACCACATGATGCTTGTACGCACACACACACGCACGCACGCACACGCACACACAGACACACACACAGACACACACACCATCATCCATCATCACAGCAGCAACTCCTCCTCTCTTTGATGCATTATTACAAATTCTTCCTTTGACGTAGTTGCACGGGTACAAGTTGCACAGATTAACTCCTTCATCTCTGCAGTTAGTTTTCGTCCCCCCTCCCCATGCCCCTCCTTGGATGACTCATTTGCATGATGTCTGATGTCTGTCTGATGTTTCCTCACAGCCAGAGAGAGAGAGAGAGAGAGAGAGAGAGAGAGAGAGAGAGAGAGAGAGAGAGAGAGAGAGAGAGAGAGAGAGAGAGAGAGAGAGAGAGAGAGAGAGAGAGAGAGAGAGAGAGAGAAGGAAGATGAGAGAGAACAGGACACCTGTGGAGATGGCTGCTGTCCGTGATGCTGTGAGGACTTCATACTGACACCACAGGCCCACTGACAGGGGAGGCCAAAAAGGGGTTTGTTGTCCCGGGCCCACGGAGATAGGGGGCACACAATCAGGTCCCAATTGCATTGTATGGGAAGGGGGCCCTTTCAGATGACCTTGTCCTGGGCCCACGGAGATAGGGGGGCACACAATCAGGTCCCAATTACATTGTATGGATTGCACATGTGATTACTGCATATTGAGGACTTCAACTAACATGTGGCCCACATCACAACACAATGTGCTCATACTCAAAACCCACTCAGCTTATTAAATGTCACTTTCACTTACTCGCCACCACAAACATGGTATGAAGAAGGCTAGCTCTTTTCCACCGCCGGTTTTCTGGTAGGCCTACAGCTCGACACAGCACGACTCGGCTGCCACCTTTTTGCTTTTTAATTGAGCTGTGCCGTGCCCAATCGAAAAGCAAAAAGTGGCGGCGGAGTCACATTGTGTTAAATGGACACTGTGTGAGATTTTTAGTTGTTTATTTCCAGAATTCATGCTGCCCATTCACTAATGTTACCTTTTTCATGAATACTTACCACCACCATCAAATTCTAAGTATTCATTATGACTGGAAAAATTGCACTTTTCATACATGAAAAGGGGGATCTTCTCCATGGTCCGCCATTTTGAATTTCCAAAAATAGCCATTTTTAGCTGCAAAAATGACTGTACTTGGGCCATACTAGAAAGTATTTGTTTATTATTTAGTAAACTTTCATGTTAAGATCAAATTTGGCAATAGGCAGCCCAGTTTCAATGAGCAGCATAGTTGCAGTACCTTTTTTGACCATTTCCTGCACAGTGTCCCTTTAAGGCCTACAAGAAAACTGCTAGTGGAAAAGAGCCTGGAGAAATTACGTGAGAAAAATAACAATATTAAAAAAAAAACGAATCAAGGTGTTTGATGTTCTTCTTCAATTCTTTGTCTTCTATTGAGGGTGTTTTTGTAACACAGGCAACATACATAATACTACCTCCCTAGAGTTGGTCAATGTGGTATGACAGGGCAATTGGCAACTTTTTAAAGGATACATTCAAACAAACTGTTTAACATTCGAACAAACTGTTTAACTGTTTAACAAACAAACAAAAAATATATGATAAGCCAGTAGTGATAACAGAGTAATTAGACATTTCCTGAGGAATGTGTCTTCTTTTAAGCCAGGGCAGGCTAATTGGAGCTTTTGGGGCTTAAAGTAATACTGTCCCATTTTTGGAAATAAACTTATGGCTAACCGGTCTCATAGGACTCAATGTTAACTGTTAGCTTGGAGGTAAAATGTGCACTGCCATACCCAAAGAACGGTTGAAAGTACAGGAGAACGGTAGAAGCCTATTACAGTGGTGCTCATATGTTTACATACCCCAGCAGAATATACGCTTTCTCTGTGATTTCTCACAAAATATGAAGGATTACTCAAAACTTTTTTTTTCACTCATTGCTAGTGACTGGCTTAAGACATTTATTAGCAATTTTCTGAGTTTACTCTTTCAAAAGCATGATCACAACCCAAACTACCCAAATGACCCTGTTCAAAAGTTTACATACCCTAGTTTCTGATGCTGAATATGGCCCTGTTTAACATCAAGGACCGCTCTAAATTGTTTGTGGTAGTTGTGGATAAGGTTCTTAATTTTCTCAGATGACAAAACAGCACATTCTTCCTGGCAGAATGGTTGTTTCCTATAATATCTTTGGGTGTTTTGCTGGAACCTCACATTTGAGGTTTCCCCTGAGTGGCTCAATGATGTTGAGATCAGGAGAGTGAGATGGTCGCTCAAAAACCTTCATTTTATTCTTTCTGAAGCTAATGACGGGTTGATTTGGCTTTCTGTGTCGAAATATTGTCATGTTGGCACTGTTGGAATTTCAATTCAGAAATGCAATATGAGGGGGTTTGGTTGGAATCAAGCCATTGGGCAAGGGAATAATTGCATTACAATGATCATTGCAAGGGAAATTGTTCAGGAGGCATAGGACAACCAAAAAATAACTTCAGGTGAAATATAGGACAACATGAAAAAATGTTTTAAACTGTACAGCAAAGAGGCACTTGAGGAAAGATGGGCTGTTGGGGGTTGCCAGGAGAAAGCCATTACTACAAAAATGCAAACATGTTATTTTGCACATGATACACCAAATAGCATAGTGAGAAGCATCAGAATGCCTGTGACAAAGTCATTTGGAAAAATGAGATCAATATGGAACTTTTTTCAGCCACTATTAACAGTACCATTTGGAGAACAGTCAACGGAGCCTATGATGAAAGTTACACCATCCTTTCCGTGAAACATGGTCATGGACCACTGATGTCATGGGGACATTTGAGTTACAAATGCACGATACTTTTGGTCCATAATCGCAGAATGATGAATACATTGCCCTGTGAAAAATACTGGAGGAAACTTGACGCACATCAGCCTTGAAACTGCACATAGTCCATTGTTTGGACATGCCAACATGACAATATTTCAACACAGAAAGCCAAATCAACCCGTCATTAGCTTCAGAAAGAATAAAATGACGTTTTTGAGCGACCGTCTCACTCTCCTGATCTCAACATAATTGAGCCATTCAGGGGAAACCTCAAATGTGAGGTTCCAGCAAGACACCCAAAACTATTATAGGAAACAACCATTTTGCCAGGAAGGATGTGCTGTTTTGTCATCTGAGAACATTAAGAGCCTTATCCACAACTACCACAAACAATTTAGAGCGGTCCCTGATGTTAATGAGGGCCATATTCAGCATCAGAAACTAGGGTATGTAAACTTTTGAACAGGGTAATTTATGTAGTTTGGGTTGTGATCATACTTTTGAAAGAGTAAACATAGAAGATTGCTAATAAATATCTTAAGCCAGTCACTAGCAATGAGTGGGAAAAAAAGGTTTTGTGTAATCCTTCATATTTTGTGAGAAATTGATAAGAAAGCGTATATTCTGCTGGGGTATGTAAACATATGAGCACCACTGTATTTAACTCAAGGGGAGGTGTAAAATAAGCTTATTTACAAAAATGGGACAGTATCACTTTAACGAGAAGGCATTCATGTATGCAAGGGGAGACAGAGAGGGCTGTGGGAACACTACCAAAAATAATCAGCAAGGGAAGAAAAAAAAACACAAAACACAAAATCCAATCTGGTAGTGTTAAAAAAACAACAACAATATCATTTTTGACAGTTATTATTATATTTCTCAGTTTCAGATCCATCCACATGTGACATCATCATCCTTTTCTCTTGTGATTAATCTGCTTCAGTATCCAGATCTCAAAATATAAAATATTGTAGTATAGTAACTTAAAATACAGTATATGGATTCTGATTCACATGATATTCTGAAAGATGCACTTACGAAAAATGAATTATTATGAGTTAAACAAGAAAAAAAACACTAAACAGATGTTCTCAATGGCAATGACCACGTTCAGAAAATAGATGTTTTTCATCATCTTCCCCCATCTGCTCTAAAAATCAATCTTGTTAACTTTCCTCCCTCTTGGATGCCAAGACATAGCCTACATCTACATCTGCATTACAATCTCCACTGAGGCCCTTGGCAGTGTCTGCCTTACATGTTGTGTTAAACTCACACATTCTGCCAAGACTCATCAACACACACACACACACACACACACACACACACACACACACACACACACACACACACACACACACACACACACACACACACACACACACACACACACACACACTGCCAAGACTCACCAGACACACACATTCACACACATTCACACACATTCACACACACACACACACACACACACACACACACACACACACACACACACACACACACACACACACACACACACACACACACACACACACACACACACACACACACACACACAGTCACGTGCACAAACAAACCATTGGGACTGTCCAGGGAACTTTCTTCTCTAAGAATGAAGAATAATTGCACTAGAGATGCACCGGATCATAGGATTTTTCACAGGATCCGGATCCGGCAGGATCTTAAGCAGTGGATCTGATATCCGGCAGTCACCTACAAATCAGGATCTGGTGCATCTCTAGTTTTTACGTAGCCTTGACTTTTCAGTCATTTTTTCACAACCCCAATCACTGCATGGAGTGAAAGCCCTTTGGAAGCGGCCGTTGCAGGCAGTTTGGCAGCAAGCCAATGAGTCTAAAAAATAGTTTGAGCCAACATAAGAAAAAGGGCCCATGTATTGCGAGTAGACTATGTGTTTCAACCCTTTCGTAGGATCCGGTATCCTGTTCCGGATCCGGCAGGGTCTTAAGCAGTGGATCCGGTATCCGGCAGGATCCTAAAAATCAGGATCCGGTGCATCTCTAAATTGCATCTCGTCAGACTCAGCTTCCCTGTCTCAGTCTGTCAAGTTTGTCCTCGTGTTGTTCTAGTCTTTCAAGTCTCCTTTAGTTTTTCATGTCAGTTTGCAGAGAAACTTTGCAGCTCATCTACGATTCTGTGAGCGCCAACAAGCCAAAAATGTCTGTCCGTTAGCCGTCCTTCCCTATCAATTAGCATCGATGTAATCACTACAAGCAGCCACAGGGGCCAGCTACACTTGGCTAAGCGATGTCTCCCTGTGGGCTGCTTTGAACCAAACCCAAGCA